>NC_054476.1:102929086-103156586 GCF_017639515.1 Carcharodon carcharias
CCCTCCCTCTCTGGCGCCGGCCCTCCCTCTCTGGCGCCGGCCCTCCCTCTCTGGCGCCGGCCCTCCCTCTCTGGCGCCGGCCCTCCCTCTCTGGCGCCGGCCCTCCCTCTCTGGCGCCGGCCCTCCCTCTCTGGCGCCGGCCCTCCCTCTCTGGCGCCGGCCCTCCCTCTCTGGCGCCGGCCCTCCCTCTCTGGCGCCGGCCCTCCCTCTCTGGCGCCGGCCCTCCCTCTCTGGCGCCGGCCCTCCCTCTCTGGCGCCGGCCCTCGCGCCGACCCTCCCTCCGGCCCTCGCGCCGACCCTCCCTCCGGCCCTCGCGCCGACCCTCCCTCCGGCCCTCGCGCCGACCCTCCCTCCGGCCCTCGCGCCGACCCTCCCTCCGGCCCTCGCGCCGACCCTCCCTCCGGCCCTCCCTCCGGCCCTCGCGCCGGCCCTCCCTCCGGCCCTCGCGCCGGCCCTCCCTCCGGCCCTCGCGCTGGACCTCCCTCCGGCCCTCGCGCCGGACCTCCCTCCGGCCCTCGCGCCGGACCTCCCTCTGGCCCTCGCGCTGGACCTCGCTCTCTCTCTCTGATTCCCTGATATTCCGGGCACTGCTGACACACTCTGTTTTTGTTTCGGTGTAATGTCTAGCTTTATTTGCAGCTCTTACAGCAGACAGCGTCCTCTGGGAACCTCAATGCGCTGAGCAACTTGCACCCCATGGCTGGTGAGTACCTCTACTTTGTTAATTTTCATCCACTACTGCAAGCAGCCACAACAAAACTAGACATTCTGATTAAAACATGGACCAACGTGACCTGCCAGTCGAGTGCAGGCTAACCTGACTGTTGTATCAAATGCAGGCCAGACCAACCTGACAGGTCGGCCAGGGCAGCCTGACAGGCCAACCAAGCACAGGCCAGGCCAAGCTGATAGCCCTACAGGCAGACCAGGCGTGCACAAGAAGCATATCTCTGGATAGTTATCTGAGACTGCTATTTAGCTTCTGCGACCACTTCGTGTCACACTGGCTGTGCTTCTCCATTGCTGGTGAAGTTGACATGGTTTACATGGGGGAACCTGGCGATAGAAAGACTGAAGTATTTCCCCCAGATATCGGCATTCATTTCACATGGCCCCAGCAGAGTCCTACATTAGCCAAATACAAATGGTCTTCATGTTGCAAGGATACAGCATCTCCTTTTCTTTCAGGTCTCAATGCCATGCAGTTACAGAACCTTGCTGCTCTGGCTGCAGCTGCAAGCGCAGCTCAGAACACAGCACCAGGCACCAACGCATTGACCACAGGCAGCAGTCCCCTGAGTGCACTGACCTGTTCAGGTAAGGTCACCCAGTGATCAGGGCCGCAGTTCTTGAGTGCATTAACCAGTTGATGACAAGGCACTCGAGTCATTGTGCCATCAGCTAATGGGTACAGTTTTACTTTGCTTGTTCCATATGTTTTTGGCACGTTACCTTTCCCATAATATGAAAACTTGCAGTAAAGAAAGGAATGGGTGACCACCAGGCAGTCCAAGAGAAACAGGCAGGTAGTTCAGGAATCCCCTGGGGTTCCGCTCGCAAATCGGTATTCCATTTTGGAGGCTGATGAGGGCGCTGGTTCCTCCAGGGAGTTCAGACAGAGCCAAGCTTCTGGAACCACAGCTGTCTGTACAGGAGAGGAGGAAGGGCAATAGTAATAGGGGATTCTATAGTCAGGGGAACAAATAGGCGCTACTGTGGCTGTGAACGTGACTCCAGGATGGTGTGTTGCCTCCTTGGTGCCAGGGTCCGGGATGTCACTGAACGGCTGCAGGGCATCCTGAAGGGGGAGGGTAATAAGGCAGAGGTCATTGTACATGTTGGCACCAATTACATAGGTAGAAAGAGGGACGAGGTCTTACATCAAGAATTCAGGGAGTTAGGCAGTAGACCGAAAAGCAAGACCTCTCGAGTTGTAATCTCTGGATTACTCCCAGTGCCATGTGCTAGCGAGCATGGAATTAGGAGAATAGCGCAGCTGAATACGTGGCTTAAGAGTTGGTGCAGGAGGGAGGGTTTTAAATTCCTGGATCACTGGGACTGTTTCTGGGGAAGCGGGACGGTCTACATCTGAACTAGAGTGGGATAAACATCTTTGCTAGTGCTGTTGGGAGGAGTTTAAACTAATTTGGCAGGGGGAGGGGGCACAATGTTAGCAGAATAGGGACACCTCATAATACAGTAAAACAATCAAGTCAGAGGGAGTACAGCTGCATAAAGTTTCAAGGGAGTAAGGCAAGGCTGAATGGCCTCTACTTTAATACCAGGAATATTACAGGTAAAACGGATGAGTTAATGATGAGGATTGACACGTGGAATTGTGATACAGTAGCCATCACAGAGACGCAGTTGAAGGAGGAGCAGGATTGGCAGCTCAACATTCCAGAATATAGAATCTTCAGGTGAGACAGGAGGGGGTAAAAGAGGAGGGGGCGTTGTATTATTAGTTAAGGAGTCAGTTACAGCAATAAGGAGACATGATATCTTGGAGGGGGCATCGAATGAAGCTTTGTGAGTAGAGCTTAGGAATAGAAAAGGGGCAGCCACATTATTAGGTGTTTATTATAGACCCCCAGATAGTCAGCGGAAAATTGAGGAGCAAATATGTGCACAATTTGTGGAGGTGTGCAAAAACAATAATAGTAAGGTAATTATATTTTTATTATAATATTATAATTATAAGGGAATAGAGGGATACGGGCCCCGGAAGTGCAAAATGTTTTAGTTGGTGGGCAATATGATCAGCGCAGGCTTGGAGGGCCAAAGGAACTGTTCCGGTGCTGTACTTTTCTTTGTTCTTTGTTCTATATTAGGTGATTTCAACTTTCCCAACATTAATTGGGATAGACATCATGTTAAGGGCTTGGATGGAGTGGGTTTCTTGAAATGTGTACAGGAGAACTTTTTAGATCAATATGTTGACAGTCCAACAAGGGACGGCGCAGTGCTGGACCTAATTCTGGGGGCTGAAGCCGGACAGGTGGCTGAGGTGGTGGTGGGGAAGCATTTTAGTGATAGCGACCACAACATAATACAATTTAAGCTTGTTATGGACAAAGAAATAGACAAGTTGCAAAAAAATGTTTTGGATTGGGGGAGAGCGGATTTTAATAAAATAAGGCAGGATCTGGCCAAGGTAGACTGGGAACAGCTACTTGTGGGGAAATCTACAGAAGAGCAGTGGGCGGTGTTCAAAAGGAAATGGGGAGGGTACATGTTCCCTCTAGGGTGATAGGAATGAGTAACAAACCCAGAGAACCATGGTTGACCAGAGATATTCAGGATATGATGAGAAGGAAAAGATAGAGGCTTTTAGCAGGTGCAAGGGGAGCAAATCAGCAGAGACATTAGTGGAGTACAGAAAGTGCAGGGTGGAGCTTAAGAAAGCAATTAGGAGAGCAAAGAGGGGATATGAGAAAACTCTGACTGGTAAAAGTAGGGAAAATCCCAGGATATTCTATTAGTATATCAATGGGAAGAGGATAACTAGGGAAGGAGTAGGGCCCATTGGGGACCAAGGGGGCAATCTGTGGGTGGCGCCAGAGGACATCACTAGAGTGTTGAAAGAATACTTCACATCCGTCTTCATCCAAGAGAATGAGGATGAAGGTATGGAACTCTGGGAGAGAGACTGTGAGATTCTTGAGCAAATTGATATAAGGAGTGACAAGGTATTGGAAGTGTTAGCAGGCTTAAAAGTGGACAGATCTCCAGGTCCGGATGATTGTGCCCCAGACTGCTGAGGGAGGTAAGGGAGGAGATCGCAGGGGCTCTGACCTAAATTTTTAATTCCTCTCTGACCACGGGGGAGGTGCCAGAGGATTGGAGAACAGCTAATGTGGTTCTGCTATTTAAGAAGGGTTGTAGGGATGAGCCAGGGAACTTTGCTGGGCACTGAACGTTCAGCATCAGAGAGGGGAAGGTCAGAAGGTATGGTGAATACACGGCTGGGATTGGAAGATGGGATGGGGACAGAGGGACGGGCAGAGGTGGAGGGTCCTGGTTCGGCGTTAGTGTCAATGAGTTGTTGGAGCCTTGTGTTGCTTTGAAACAAAGAGACAAAGTTCTTGTTGAGGCGTCGGATGAGATGAAGAATAAAATGAAACTGGGGGCAAGGACAGCTTAGAAATAGGGTGCGCCGGTGCTGCTGGAGGGAGTGGTCGTGTGTGTTCATATGGCGGTGCATGGCAATGAGTGTGGATTTCAGGATGCGACGAGAACAGCAGTCAGAGGAACGTATGTCCCAGAAATACCTGTAATCCTGGGTGGGTTCGAAACAGGAGGGTGTCTCACATCAGTGGTAGGGAAACTATTAGAGAAAATTCTGAAGGAGAGAATCTATCTCCACTTGGAGAGGCAAGGTTTGATCAGGGATAGTCAGCATGGCTTTGTCAGAGGGAGGTCATGCCTAACAAATTTGATTGAATTTTTTGAAGTGACTAGGTGTGTAGATGAGGGTAGTGCAGTTGATGTAGCTTATATGGATTTCAGCAAAGCCTTTGACCAGGTCCCTCATGGGGGACTTATAAAGAAGGCAAATGCACATGTGATACAGGGTAATTTGATAAGGTGGATTCAAAATTGGCTTAGTTGTAGGAGGCAGAGGGTGATGACAGAAGGATTCTTTAGTGACTGGAAGCCAGTGTCCAGTGGTGTACCACAGGGATCTGTGCTGGGTCCCCTGTTATTCGTCATTTATATAAACAGCATAGATGATGTGGGGTGTAGGATTAGTAAGTTTGCGGATGACACAAAGATTGGCCAGGTGGTTAACAGTGAGGTTGAGTGTCTTGGGCTACAAGAAGATATGGACGGGATGGTCAAATGGGCAGATAAGTGGCAGATGGAATTTAAC
The DNA here is from genome assembly GCF_017639515.1 of Carcharodon carcharias. Lineage (NCBI taxonomy): Eukaryota > Metazoa > Chordata > Chondrichthyes > Lamniformes > Lamnidae > Carcharodon > Carcharodon carcharias. Next base: position 102,933,960 of record NC_054476.1, read on the forward strand.
CCTGAAACATGTGAGGTGATAAACTTTGGAAGGAATAATTTGACAAGGAAGTATTCAATGAACGGCATGACACTAGGAAGTTCTGAGGAACAAAGGGCCCTTGGCGTGTGTGTCCATAGATCTCTGAAGGCGGAGTGGCATGTTAGTGGGGTGGTGAAAAAGGCATTTGGGATACTTGCCTTTATAAATCGAGGCATAGATTACAAAAGTAGGGAGGCCATGTTGGTGAGGACACAGCTGGACTACTGTGTGCAGCCTTCTGTCATCATCCTCTGTCTCCTACAACTAACCTTGGTGAGGACATAGCTGGGGTACTGTGTGCAGCACTGGAGAGGGTGCAGAGGAGATTCACCAGTATGTTGCCTGGGATGAAACATTTAAGTTATGAAGAGAGGTTGGATAGACTTGGATTGTTTTCGTTGGAGCAGAGAAGACTGAGGGGCGACCTGATCGAGGTGTACAAGATAATGAGGATAGGGTGGATGGGGAGCAGCTGTTCCCCTTAGTTGAAGGGTCAGTCACGAGGGGACAGAAGTTGAAGGTGAGGGGCAGGAGATTTTGCGGGGATGTGAGGAAAAACTTTTTTACCCAGAGGACGGTGATTGTCTGGAATGCGCTGCCTGGGAGGGCTTTACATCCTTTAAAAAGTACCTGGATGAGCACTTGACACGTCATAACATTCATGGTTATGGGCCAAGTGCTGGTAAATGGGATTAGGTGGGTAGGTCAGGTGTTTCTCACGGGTTGGTGCTGACTCAATGGGCCGAAGGGCCTCTTCTGCACTGTGTGATTCTGTGAGTTGCCAATATTGTCAGTATCTTCTGAGAAAAATAAACACTCCTTCACCTTGTTTATCTGGCTAGCTGAAACTGACTAATATCTCTTTGAAATCCAAACAATCCCTTCACTTATCTAAAAATGCAAATTCCTTTCACACCTTACATGTTAATTCAGCATCCATGTTTATCTATTAGCATTTCAAACACATTTCAACACCTAGCTTCTTTTGATAATTCCAAACTTGCAGTCTATCTGACTCTAAATGCAATTAAATCACACAGACAGACCCATCTACGCTCACACCCACAAAGCTACTTTACTGCAAACCAGGAATATATTATGAAAAGTATTATACTTTTGTTACACCTCCATCCTTATGGACAAATGAACCATCATAATTTCAAAAGACAGCTTTATTTTCTCAACCCACCTTACATTACTTACTGTACTTATCTATGTACCCAAACTATTACATTACAAGTTGGATGCATTAACATAAGATATACACAAATCCTTGGTATTAACAGAGGTCATTTCAGTCAGTGTCCTGGTTTAAATGCCCAGTCTCTTTGAGCTGTAAACTCTCGACAATGTGTTTGCAATTTCTTGTCCAGCCACATGTACAATCTGTAAATCAAATGGTTGCAGTAATAAACTCCATCTGAACAGCCTTGTACTTTGGTCTTGAAATCTGTCCAGAAATTTTTAGGATTGTGCTCTGAATAGACAATTGTTTCTGACGAATTGCTTGCAACATAAACCTCGAAATGCTGCAATGCTAACACCAGATCCAGAGTCTCCTTTTCAATCGTGAATATCTTCTCTGTTATACATTCAGCTTTGGTGAAAAATACCCCACAGGCTTCTCAACCCCAGTTTCAGCTTCTTGTAACAGTCCGGCCCCAATGCCTATATCACTTGCATCAAAGGCCAACTTAAATTTCTTGGCATAATTGGGTCCTGCCAAAGCTGGTGTAGCACTCAATACAGTTTTCAAACTGTCAAGTGCCTGATACTCCTGTGTACATTGAAACTTGTTCTTTTTTAATAGTTCAGTCAATGGAGCAACTGCACTGCTAAAATTTGGCATAATTTTTTGGTAAAACCCACTCATGCCCAGCAATGTCAAAACTTCTCACATCTCTCGCAGGCACCTTACCATTTCCAATGGTATTGCCTAGATATGTAACTTACATTTTTTCAAACTCACTTTTAGCCAAGTTCATCACCAAAGTAGCTTCTTGCAGTCGATTAAACAGTTGTTGTAAATACTCCTCCCACGTTTGACTGAAAACTATCAAGTTGTCAGTATAAACAGCGCAATTGCTCAACCCTGTAATTACTTTGTCAGTCTTTGAATTGCTGCTGGTACGTTTTTCATACCAAATATCATGACTTTAAACTGCTATAGTCCATCTGGCATCACAAAAGCTGATATTTCTTTTGCTCTCTCCGACAATGGTACTTGCCAATATCCTCTCAATAAGTCAACCTTTGTGATAAACTTTGATTGCCCCACTTTGTCAATGCAATCTTCCAACCATGGTATAGTTTATGAATCCGCTTTTGTCACTGCATTCACCTTACGATAATTCACACGCTGTCTATTTGTCCCATCCAGTTTTGGTGCCATCGCAATAGGCAAATTCCAGTTACTGCAACTAGACTCAAATATGTCATTTTGAAGCATGAATTCAATTTCTTCCTGTACTTGTGATAACTTTGGACTTAATCTATAAGGATGTTGCCTTATTGAAAATGAATCGCAACATTTATATCATGTGTAGCTAAATTTATCCTCTCCAGCTTATTCCCACAAATAGCTTTGTATGACTGCAATAGCTTTTTACTTTTATATTTGTCTGGAAGGTAACTCTGTTTCATTTAAATTTTTAAGTACCCCCTCCTCCATTTTAATTCGAGGAAAATCAGTTTTAGAATTCTTCATTTCTACTTATTTCCCCTTATCTACCACTACTAATATCTCCTTTTGGTCCTCTTCCAGAGTACTTTTTAAGCATAGTTACATGACACATATCTGCTCCTTTCTTCTGTCGGGAGTTTTTATTCAATAATTTACTTCACTCAGTTTCTTTTCAAATCTTGCCTTTAATGATTCACCCAATACTGGTACAAAACTAACACTTTTGCCCCAGCAACAAAACTACGAGTTATAGCTTTCCTTGCCTGCCTTTGCTTTCATCCCTTGCTCTGATATCTTTAAATGTTCCAGAGCTAACTCACATGCTCTGTTCAATCTTTCTCTGAACTTTGTTACATAATCCAGGAGAGTAGTTTCTGAATTTTGACTCACCAATTTCTCATGAATCAATTTCAGTGGCCCCCTTACCTCGTGACCCATAGACTATAACAAAAGGACTAAATCCGGTCAATGCATTAGGATGATCCCTAATAGCAAATAACAAGAATGGAATTCTCCATCCCAATCCTGTGGACTGTAAGCCCTCATCATAGTTTTTAAAGTTTGATGTCATCTTTCCAAAGCCCCTTGTGATTCAGGATGTTAAGCTGTTAACTTAAACTGTTTTATCCCTAAACTGTTCACTACTCCCTTAAACAGCTGCGGCATAAAATTTTAACCCTGATCTGATTGCATTTCTTTTGGCAAACCATACCTTGTAAAAAAAGATTTAGTCAACTGTTCCACAGTTCTCTTTACTGTAATATTTCGCTAATGTATCACTTCCAGAAACCTTATAGACACATCCATTATTGTCAGCAAGTCCTGTTTTCCACTTTTAGTCTCAGGGAGGGGCACTACACAATCATTCAGGACCCTAGTAAAACGTTCCTCAAATGCTTGAATTAGAATTAAAGTTGCCAGTTTAATTACTGCTTGAGGTTTCCCTGTCGCCTGACGTGTGACATGTTCTACAGAATTTGACTACATCTTCATGCAACCCAGGCCAATGGAAATGTTTTTGTATTTTTAACTGAGTCTTCCTAATCCCTAAATGTCCCCCTTTTGGAATTCCATGAGCTACTCTCAGTATCTCATTTCTGTATCCAGATGATATAACTATCTGATGCACTTCGGTCCATTTTTCACCTGCTGAAATGTGAGATGGCCTCCTTCCTCATTAATACAACATCCTTAAGGGAATAACATTCTGGAATACACTCTGCTTCTGTCTCTGAGCAAACTGTCTGATATAACTGCCTTATTCATGGATCTTTTAGTTGTAACTCTACCAACGGAACTAAACACTTCAGCTTCGTTTTCTTCCATTCTCTCTCCCTGAACAATTTCATCAAAGGTAGTATCAGCTAATTGAACTTCAACTCCTTTTCCCTGCCTTTTAACTTCCTCTTCATCCTCTTTCAAGCTGAGCCTGTGACCTTGTTACTACACAACCTGGAAACAATCCAGGGTGTCCTTTCTGCAACACCTCTGCTGAATGTACCTCCACAGGCTGCTCAACTACCATAGGTATCACCCACATCTGTGACCCATTTATATCATTGCCTAAAATAAATTGAACACCTGCAATGGTCAATTTTTCCATTACTCCAACAATCATCTCACCTGTTTTCCACTTTTTAGATTTACCTTCCACAATGGAATAGGTTTAGTATCTACATAGCTCCACTTATCTCATTTTCCTGCAACACTCTTTCTAAACAACAAATGTCACTAATCCCACAACATTAAGGATTGACTAGCCCTTGTGTGTCTCAAAATGTTAAATATCTATACCTGCTCCACCCTGCACATATGGAAAGACTTCCCTTTCACATACAAATCAGTAAATATTTCTGCAACCTGGTCTTCGGAACTTTCTTGGGTAAATTGTGAACACATTCCCACTTCTTTACCTATCACTGATTCTTCCTGCTTTACTTGTACACAAACCACTGGTTTTGCTGTGCCTGAACCTCAGAACCCACAATACTTTTACTTCCAGAACTTTTTTGCATCCCTGTAATTTTCCCTGTAATCTCCAACACATTGACTTTGTGTGCCCAATCTTATTGCAATGAAAACACCTCAATTTTTGAGTGTCATTTCTATCCTCAGCGCCTTTTTTTTTAGCCTGAGAAAAGACTTGCTGACAATTTCCAACTATTCCTTCTCTCTTCCCTGACGACTTACATTCCTTTCACCTTCCCACTATCTATCCTTCTCTGATTTAAAGAGCTGATGGAAAAGAGGTTCACCTCTATGAACTAACTCATAATCATCAGCTATCTCTGCTGCTTGTTTTACTGTTTTAACCCTCTGTTCCTCCACATAAGATCTCACTACCTGAGGAATTGAATCTTTAAATTCCTTCAAAAGAATTACTTCTTTAACAGCTGCATATGTTCTCTCTAACTTGTAATGCCTGTATCTACCAGTCAAAATTACTTCATTTTACTCTTCAAACTCAATATAAGTTTGACCAGGCTATCTCCTTATATTCCCAATTTTCTGCTCCTATGCCTCAGGAATCACCTCATATGCACACAAAATAGTTGCTTTTACTGCATCGTAATCCACCGATACTACTTCTGACAGTGAAGCATAAACCCCATGAGCTCTACCCACTAACCTAGACTGTAAAACCAATGTCCAGATTTCTTGTGGCCATTTCATCTGTTTAGCTATCTTCTCAAACGAGATAAAGAATGTCTCTACACCCCTTTCTTCAAACTTCAGAAGAGCTTGTACAAATTTAAACATCTCCTTACTGGGCTTTAGACTGGAGGTGGTTATTTCCACATCAGAACCTTCCTCAGCATCTGAGACCTCTTTTTGAACTTGCAACATTTTAAGCTTTTTAATTAAACTTAATTCTCTCTCTCTCCCCTTCTTTACTCCACTGCTAATTTCTCCCTCTGGAAGTCAAGTTTTCGCATTTTCATTTCTTTGAAATACTCTCTCTTTTTCCTTTTCATTTTCTGTTGTCTGTAATTCAAGTTTTTCACTTCCATTGTTTCCATTCAGGTTCAAGCTTCTTCATTTGTAACTGAAGTCTCACTACCTCCAGCTGTGACTCAGTAGCGTCAAGTATCGCTTCTAACTTTAAATGCTGTGCTATCACTTCAGCTTTGCTTTCTTTGCCCCTACAGGTAACCTCAACTGCAATTTATCTGCCAAATCTGTTAACATACCCATAGACACTTTTTGTAACCCCATCAGAGTTATATTGTCTACTTCCAAAAAGGTTTTAGCCTTGGATAAAGCCACTTTTGCAATCTCACCAATTTAAAACACCTCACATCAGCTACTTAATTCAATGTGATTCTCGTACTCATAGTCTTAAGACTCACCAACTCCAAACCAATCAAGGAATTTCAAATATCCAAAAAGAGCCTCCAATTTTGTTATGACATGGCAGATCAAATGTGCCAGGAGGACCAAATCCACAAGGGAAACTTGGCCATGCTATCACAACGGTTTTGCAATTTGTATTTATTACGAGAAGATGTGTGCACTGAATTCAGAAGTAATGCGTCCACTAAAACTGAGATTTTAAAAATCAAATTAAAATATTTAATAACAAAATAAAAGATTTCAAGCACATACATAAGATTACAGTTACTTAATACTATAACAAATCCTAAGGCTCCTAATTGCCAGTTAGACGCTCCCTTGAAGGCAACAGTCCAATATAGATTTTGGATTTAAAAACAAAACCAAGTTATCACAGTACCCACTTGACAGTGGAATTCCAACTGGTTTTCCCCAACTTCAGTTACTGGACACAGCTGATTTATGCACAGATGGTTGGAGGCTTCTTGAAGGCTGTTTCACGCACATTCCTGTTAGATGTGACATGGATCTCCCCTCACATAGCCTTTCATTCTCCTTTTTATGTATTTATCTCTCTTTAATATGTAAATTCTATTGTCCCATATGTCTTTGGAATCGTATCTTTCCCACAATATAAAAACTTTCAATATTGTCTGTAGCCTTTAGGAAAAATACCTTAGCCTTGCTTATCTGGCTAGTTGTAAACTGACAAACATCCCTTTGAAATCCAAACAATCCCTTCAATCTAAAAATTCAAATTCCCTTCACACCGAACATGCTAAGCCAGCATCCATGTTTACTCAATAGCATTTCAAACACATTTCTACACTGAGCTTCTTTTGAAAATTCCAAGCTTGCGGTCACCCTGACTCCAAATGCAATTAAATCACACAGACAGAGCCATCTGCACTCACACCCATAAAACTACTTTACAAAAAAACCAGAAAAATATTATGAAAATTATTATACTTTCGTAACAATACACAGACGAACAAAAGAGACACAGGTCGCCTCTGCAGAGCCGGGTGGATGGAAAAAAAAACTTTCTTAGAAAGAAAAACAAAGATAAAGTTTACAGAGGTTCAAGGCTGTTGGTTTGAAGCTCCCTGTGATGAAGACTGGGCCCAGCAAATGTCGGGAAGTTCAGCATAGAGAAGAGCATAGCTGGACCAATTCTTCCTGTCTCAGCTACAAAGTTTCAAATTTAGAAGGCAAACTATGCTCAAATGAGAATTATCTGGCGACAGGCCAAGAACCACACACAGTTTCACAAAGCAGAGGGGGAGAGAGAGCTAGTCAGCCTTCTGTTCTCATCCTTTCCCCAGCACGACTGAAATCAACCCACAGGTTCAAACTTAAGGTTTGCCTCTGCGATGTGATTGCCTTTTTGCCTTCCAGCTCTTCGTTAATTAAAGTGCTTTGCATTTCAAAACAAACAAACAATTCCTCGCGTACCGTATAACTGGGGTCATTTCTTGGAAGAGGCCTGCTTGTTGACAGTTCCAAGATCAGCTTATGAGGCTTTTTAAAAAAAAAAACTCTGGGCACCCTCCAATGTCCTTCCATATTTTAAGAAGTAAAATCCAGTTTAAAAAGAGATGATTCCAACAGCATTTGCAGCTCGCTCCCAATTCGAGCACATATGGAAATTTCCAGGTCATGTCAGGACATGGAGTTCCTGATTTCTGCTCAGAAATTAAGTAAGTTCCTACTCTTTGATACCTTAGCCCTTCGGAGAAAGAAAGCAAGAAGGCTTCATCCTTATGAAGGTTTCTTTACAATGGCTTTGAAAATACAAGAAGTTCTGATCATCATAACCTCTAACAAATAGCTTCTTACATATTATATAGGTAAATTTTTAATCTTGTCCACAATTACACCGTATTATAATATAAAGGCGAAACCCAAACAAAAGCAAATAGGATTAGAAGGATTCTAACATCATAGAATTATTGTAATTTTTTTCTCCTCCACCCTTTCTTTAATAAACGTTGGGCAGATTATCAACAATTACTTTTTTTTCCCACCATAATCATAGTCAACCAAAGGTAGTAAAGATACATTAAAGTTTTCTGTAGAACCACCTTGACCAGCTTGTATTTTTATTTTGTACCATGGGTTCTCAATCTTTCTGGTACTCTGGCAGTCTTACCTCTTCACATAGGAATGATACAAATGACTTTTGCTTTGGTTTCTCAACTTTAATATAGAAGAACATGGGGCTTTTCTTACTCTTCTCTGTTGATGGAAACAAGCCTTCAATGGGTCCTTTAAGTTTGCTTCAGAAAGTGTGTATTTCTGATTGACAACCAGCTTCTAAATTATCTCCACTCACTTCCTCCATAACAGACTTTGGTGTTTTATTATTTTGCTCCGAGGGAGTTTTTTTCCCTTCTCTCAAGCCATTTTCTAGTTTATCCAAGAGATGTGCCACAACCTTCTGCACAAGTTCATGTTTTTCTCATTGACGCTTGAGAAATAGAGCCCTCATCTCCACTTTGTTTACTCTCTCATTTTCCAAGGTTACTAATCTTTTTATTAAGCTTAGCAACTGCTCCTGAGTTCAGTTGCCTTTGTTTCAGAGTCATCTGTGAAACCCTAAGACAAACTTGACAACGCCACATGGGCAGTCTGTTCATTTCGGAATTGTTCTTACATGACGGCTGACTACTCTTTAGACTCATTCCATTTACTCGTTAGAATAGGGAATTGTTGTTGCAACTGTACAAGGCACTGGTGAGACCGGACCTGGAGTACTGTGCAGAGCTTTGGTCCCCTTACTTGAGGAAGGATGTAGTTGCATTGGAGGTGGTTCAGAGGAAATTCACAAGATTGATTCCAGAGATGTGGGGCTCGTCTTATGAGGAGAGATTGAGCAGTTTAGGCCTATACTTGCTAGAGTTTAGTAGGATGAGAAGAGATCTAATTGAGGTATATAAGATGCTGAAGGGGATAGACAAAGTAGACGTGGAGAGGATGTTTCCTCTTGTGGGGCATTCTAGAACAAGAGGCCATAGTTTTAGGCTAAGGGGTGGTAGATTTAAATCAGAGATGAGGAGGAATTACTTTTCTCAAAGGGTCATGAATCTGTGGAATTCACTACCTCAGGGTGCAGTGGATGCCGCGACGCTGAATAAATTTGAGGAGATAGACAGATTTTTAATTGGTAACAGGGTTGAAAGGTTATGGGGATAGGGTGGGAAATTGGAGTTGAGGCTGAAATGAGATCAGCCATGATCGTGTTGAATGGCGGGGCAGGCTCGAAGGGCTGAATTGCCTACTCCTGCTCCTAATTCTTATGCTCAATCTGTTTCTTAAAATTTTCCTTAGCTGCTTTTAGAGTCTGAATCTGCTCTTCCATACCACACATCTCATTCTTTTTGTTCTCCAGATTGCATCGGAGTTCAAGAATTTCATTTTTTTTTTACAACAAAGTTCTAACAGTTCATCATTCTTGGTTTTTAACTCTGCACTCAAGCAACTATTCTGATTCATCAGCAGTTCCTTTTCCTGCTCAAGGCATTTCCCAAAGCACTTAGAGACTTTTGATACTTGAAGCCCATCAAGTTTTAATTCATCTGTCTTTGAACTTTCATCTGCAAGTTTATCATTTAAACTTTTCAAGTCCTCATTCAAGTGTTCCACTTCCTGTGACTGACACTCAGTGTTCTCACCAGTTCTTGTTTTTGATTAGCAAGCTCATCTTTCGTGTCTGAAAGTTGGTTCTGTACGCGGATCAGTTTTTCATTAGCGGAGCCTAATTCCTCATGTGACCTTTGATATTCTTGCCTTTCTGATACTAACTTTTCTAGGTTCTGGGCTGGTTGCTTTTCCACTTTGTCCTGTCTAATCTTATGAGGTTGTGCCCTAGCTACCACATAATTGGGCAACAGTCCAAAATGTTCTTCCTGCAAAATCTCTGTTTCTGCCATCTCAGCTGGCTCTCTTGAAACTCAAAGATACTAAGAAGTTCAAACTTGCCAAATCATTACCCAGCATAAAATCCACCCCCCCACTGGTAAACTAAGAATAATTGCCACGGTAACAATTCTGTTTACTAAGCCACCTTCAACACCTTCCTTTTTATTCTGAGAAAAAACTTCCTGCGAATTTCCACCTGCTCCTCTTCCCTGACTACCCACCTTCCTTTCACCTTCCCAATTTCTATCCTTTCCTGATTTATAAGGATGACGAAATAAAGGTTTAGCTCTATGAAATAACTCATAATCATCAGCTATCTCTGCTGCTTACCTTACCGTTTCAACCCACCCAGTTACTGCACGTGTTATTGTAACTGAAGGAATTAAATCTTTAAATTCTTCCAAAAGAATTACCCCTCTTAAGAGCTGCATATGTTGTCTCTATCTTTAATGCCCGTATCCACCAGTGAAAATTGCTATGTCTTGCTCTTTCAAACTCAATTTGAGTTTTTCCAGGCTGTTTTCTCATATTCCTAAATTTCTGCCTGTATGCCTCAAGAATCAACTCATATGCACTCAAATTAGCCTTTTTTTTTACCACATCTTCGTTCACCGACATTTCTTCTGATAGCAAAGCATAAATCTCATGTGCTCTACCTACCAACCTGGATTGTAACAATAATGTCCACTTTTCCTGTGGCCATTTCATTTGTTTAGCTACCTTCTCAAATGAAATAAAGAATGCTTACACATCTCTTTCCTCAAACTTTGGAAGAGCTTGTACAAATTTAAATATCTCCCCACTGGGTTTTAGGTTAAAGGATTTTTCCTCATCAGAACTCTTAGAATCTGAGATCTCTTTTTTAACTTCCAGCCTTTTAAGCTGGTATGCCCTTTCACTTTCCTTCTCTCTTTCCTTTGACTCTCTTTCTTTATCTTCCTCTCTTGCCTTGAATTCCAGTTCCATCTTCCTTTCTTTCTCCTGTCTTTCCTCTTGCTCCCTTTAAAATACCCTTTCCTTTTCTTTTTCTGTCCTTTCCCTGCCCTTTCATTTTCTGCTGCTTCTAGCTCAAGTTTTTTCATTTCTTTTGCTTGTTCAAGTTCAAGCTTCTTCATTTCTAACTGAAGTCTCACTGCCTCCAGCTGTGACTCACTAGTGTCAGATATCACTTCCAACTTTAAATGCTGTACTATACTTTAAATTTTATCCACTTTCTTAGCCCCTACAGGTAACCTTAATTGTAATTTATCCGCCAATTCCATTAACTTAACTTTAGCTACCTTTTGTAAATCTGCCAAAGTTACAACTTCAACTCCTAGATAAGTCTTAGGAACTGCCAATGCCATATTGCAGCCTCACTACTTCCAAAAAAACCTCACACCAAGTCATGAATTTGAAGTGCATCTCGTACTCGTACCCTTAAGATTCATCAACTGCAACCCAATCAAGGAATTTTAAATAAATCCTGCAAAGAGCCCCCAACTATGTTATGCCACAGCGGATGGTAAATGCTGAGCTGCTCAAATCCCAGAGGGAAACTTGAAACAACTGCAACTTGTTTTGCAATTTGTATAAATTTCGAGATGTGTGCTCGAATTCAGTAGTAATAAGACCACCAAATCTTCAAGGTTTTTACAAAACTAGATTAAACACGTATTAATAAGAGAAATAATTTTAAGCACATACATATGTCTACAAATTACTAAAATAACTTCTAAATTCCCTACTTAATCTGGCTCCCAGTTACACTTTCATTAAAGCAACAGTAATTTGCACAGATTTTACAAGACCCAGGCAAAGAAACATGCTACCCTGACAATCCAATTCAAAGTGAGTTTCCTTAACTTCAATACTTTGTAGACAGCATCTTGAGGTGTAGAAGCTGACAATTTTTCACACTTGTTAGATCCTAAAATGCCTACCCTTACACACAACCTTCGCTCCTTTATACATATTTTCCCCTTTGAATGCAAATTCCCATTGTTTCCCTGTGCCTTTGGGCTTTACCTTTCTGATAAAACTCTCATAGAAATAAGTTTTACCAGTAATCTTTGGGAAAAATAAACACACTGTTTCTGAACTTCACCTAGCTAGGTGACACATTTCACTTCCTTTCTTGAAAACAATCTAGTCTGGTTTATTTAAAAATACAGATGTTCCCTTGACACCTATGTTTACTTAGTTAACATTTCAAATCTAGCTCATCTTCTAATACATCAAAGCCTTCAGACCATCAGCCTTTAATCCAATTAAGTCTCTCTCTCTCGCTCACACACACACACATATAGACGCAGTAACCACTATGTTACAATGAATTCCAATAACATTATGAGAATCATATCTTTCGACAGGACCAGTAACTTCTTGTTTAACGTAGAGAATAAAGCCACAAGATTCCACGGGTTATAAATAAACAAAATAAACTTTACTATACTAAGCCAGAAAAGTAAAACAATTTACAAGATATACCTTACACTCTAATGTTCGGAATTAACATGACGTACATTTGAATTAGCAAACAAACTATAGTTGAACACACCACACTGTACGATACATGGCAGATGTGACCAAGACAGATCCCAATGATTTCTCAGGAACCCACCCAGACTTCAGTATCCACTGTGAGTTACACCATCTCTTTAAAAATCTGTCTCCCTTATGAGGGACTGTAAGTTTTCATTCTTCCCTTTTGAATATCTGGCTTCAGAATTCCCTCCAAAAGTCACGCTGACTCGGTCTGCCTCAACGACCGCTCACCTGGGTTTCAATCTCATCTCCCGAGATTATGTTCCCTATGACTCCTGAGTCCGCACTCCAGCACCAAATCACAGGCATCACTTGAGCTCTTCAGGCACGCCGAGTAGAACATCACTGCTTTATAAGGGCTACCTTTGCCAAGGGGCCCGCAACATACAATCACCGACCTTCCCCACGCCCTCTCCCGAGCCCTCGTTACTTGAAGCCTGCCAGCCGCAGCACTTTTACTGCTTGGAGCCTTTCTATGCTCCTCTCCCCGATGGCTTCTCCTGGTGGCTCTTTCTCCTCTCCCTGGGCTCCTTTTATCTCTCTGGGATTTCTCCCTGTCCTGGGACTCCTCTCGTTATGGTGCCCACTCCTGGGTACAATTGGGTTGTGACGCTGTTCTTTTTTCCTTCACATAGGCACCCTGAGCTCTTGTCCCCAGTCCGAAGATCTCACAAGGCCAAACTGCGCATGTACAGCCTGCTCCTGATTAGCGCATGCCGGGAATTGTAGTCCTCGACCTTTGCTCAGAAATCAAATAAGTTCCTGTTTCTTGACAAGCTTCATTGAGGAGCACCTTGTGAGATGTCCACTCATGAAGCCATGACTGAAATCTGCCAATTGCTGTAAACACAACTCCAACTTTGGAGCAGTACATGGATTCCTTTACCTATGGCTGTCAAAGTAACTGGGGCTCTGAAATTTTGTTTGTGTGGTTCCTTCCAGGTTGCTGCTGAAGTTAATAAGCAACTTCCAACAATTTGCAGTACACTGCTGCATAAAGAGGGTTCAAGTAAGGCTGTCCATATAGAGAGAGACAACTTCATGTCATTCTCGCTTTCCAGAGTCAAGTAGGTAGATCTTTCACTGCAGCTGTCAGCCCTTTGCTGGGAGACGATTGTGCTACTATGGAAGCTGACACATTAGCCAAAAGATGGAGGTGACCACCTGTTCCCTGTTGGCAAGGAAGGGCTCCACGCTCTGCACAACCTTGATCTGTTCTTTAAAATTTTCCTTCGCTGCTCTTAGAGAGCCTGAACTTGCCCTTCCATACTGCACATCTCATCCTGTGCCAAGTTGAGCTCCTTGCTTGCCCCTTGATGTTAAGTAATGGTTTTCCAGTTGGGTTCCCAGTGCACCAACCGTTTTGGTCTGTACACCCATCGCTTCTGCAGTCTTGCACATTGAACTTGTCGGAAGCAGAGCTAGTGTCTGCACTCAACCCCTGGTGAACTGGCACCCGTGTTATCCTTTTTCTCTCCCTGGTTCCTGCACACTTGTACCTAGTATCTCACCATGTGCAGATCCCTTTTCTAATTGATTCTCTAACGCAAACATTGTCAGCTGTGACTGAGAGATTGAGTGACAGTGTGCCCAGCCCCCTGAGTGTATTAACCAGTTCAGATCAGGAGCACCAATGCATTGACCGGAGCCAGAGGTCACTTGAAGTCATCAACCTGTTCAGGTAAAGTCACCAGTGCAGTGACTAGGACCCAGTTCCACTGAGTGCATGAAAAAGGTTTGGTAAGGGCACCAAAACCCTGCCCACAGCCCTCAGTACATTAATATGGCCCCAGGTATCAAAACGTTGATCATAGCCAGTAATCTCCTGAGTGCATTTAGCAGTTGGGGCATGTGCACCAACAAGTTGCCCACAGCTCCAGTCCCCTCTGTGCATTAACCTGTTCAGGTAATATGAAAATTGTGCATAAAAATATCGCGTTGTAACATTATCAAACTTTACCTGCATGCACACCTTGTCTGCAAATGCTTAATTCTTGTATTTCTCACACTTTGACTAGCTTATCCCGTTTTAAATAGCCTATGTATGTCATGGTGTACTTAGACCCTCCAACAGTGCATTTGGTTTCTATTCCCAGTTTCTTAACCTGTAAACTCCTCACTGTTAGATCCAAGTATTTCAAGTATGTACTGAATTGCCTCTGTTTCCTGATGCAATTCGCCACCCCTCTCTGCATACAGTAAATTTGTTGTTGGCCATTGGTGTGTGCAGTCATAGACATCGACGGGTTATTTTACACCCATTTGAATTGTGTATTCAGACAGTTTAAAGTTGGTCAGTCTGTTATTTGGTTGTCACGTTCTTCCTATGCAGGTTCTACAAGCAGCAGCAATACAAATTCCTCCTCAGTGAATCCGATGGCATCCCTGGGGGCACTGCAGACACTGGCAGGGGCATCAGGAGGCCTCAACGTCAGCTCTTTAGCAGGTGAAGGGAACTCTGTTCTGATAATAAAATAAAAGCAAAATACTGCAGATAGTGGAAATCTGAAACAAAAACAAAAATAGCTCAAAAAACTCAGTTCTGACAGCATCCATGGAGAGGAAGACAGAGTAAATGTTTCGAGTCATACGGACTTGAAACGTTCTGATGAAGAGTCATACGGACTGGAAACGTTAACTGTGTCTTCCTCTGTTCTTATAATGTTCAGACGCTGTCAGTTAGCAAACGTAGCAGAACCAGTGCATTTATGTTTAGTGGTTTATCAGAATATACTGACATTTCAAAATGGAGACCTTTGTGCAGCAGAATAGCTACATTGAGTATGTTTCAGTGAACGTAAATGAAGAGCGAGTAGGGAAAATATTTATGGTGATTATATTACATCTCTGTTGGGTTCTTGTCTGAATACCTCAGGCTCCTTTCTGGAGGTGGAGGGGGTTATTGGGGGTTAGTTGGGCTGGAGGAGGTTGGGCTCCAGTCTGCCGATTGGGGGGAGGGATTGGGCTGCTATCTGGTTAGGAAGTGGAGGTGCTCAGGCTCCAGTTGGGAGTGGAGGTGCTCAGGCTCCAGTTGGGAGTGGAGGTGCTCGGGCTCCAGTCGGGAGTGGAGGTGCTCGGGCTCCAGTCGGGAATGGAGGTGCTCGGGCTCCTGTCGGGAGTGGAGGTGCTCGGGCTCCAGTCGGGAGTGGAGGTGCTCGGGCTCCAGTCAGGAGTGGAGGTGCTCGGGCTCCAGTCGGGAGTGGAAGTGCTCGGGCTCCATTCGGGTGAGGAGGTGCACAGGCTCCAGTCGGGTGAGGAGGTGCACGGGCTCGAGTCGGGTGAGGAGGTGCACGGGCTCGAGTCGGGTGAGGAGGTGCACGGGCTCGAGTCAGGTGAGGAGGTGCACGGGCTCGAGTCGGGTGAGGAGGTGCACGGGCTCGAGTCGGGTGAGGAGGTGCACGGGCTCGAGTCGGGTGAGGAGGTGCACGGGCTCGAGTCGGGTGAGGAGGTGCACGGGCTCGAGTCGGGTGAGGAGGTGCACGGGCTCCAGTCGGGTGAGGAGGTGCACGGGCTCGAGTCGGGTGAGGAGGTGCACGGGCTCGAGTCGGGTGAGGATGTGCACGGGCTCCAGTCGGGTGAGGAGGTGCACGGGCTCCAGTCGGGTGAGGAGGTGCACGGGCTCGAGTCGGGTGAGGATGTGCACGGGCTCCAGTCGGGTGAGGAGGTGCACGGGCTCCAGTCGGGTGAGGAGGTGCACGGGCTCCAGTCGGGTGAGGAGGTGCACGGGCTCCAGTCGGGTGAGGAGGTGCACGGGCACCAGTCGGGTGAGGGGGCGCTGGGGCTCCAGTCGGGTGAGGGGGCGCTGGGGCTCCAGTCGGGTGAGGGGGCGCTGGGGCTCCAGTCGGGTGAGGGGGCGCTGGGGCTCCAGTCGGGTGAGGGGGCGCTGGGGCTCCAGTCGGGTGAGGGGGCGCTGGGGCTCCAGTCGGGTGAGGGGGCGCTGGGGCTCCAGTCGGGTGAGGGGGCGCTGGGGCTCCAGTCGGGTGAGGGGGCGCTGGGGCTCCAGTCGGGTGAGGGGGCGCTGGGGCTCCAGTCGGGTGAGGGGGCGCTGGGGCTCCAGTCGGGTGAGGGGGCGCTGGGGCTCCAGTCGGGTGAGGGGGCGCTGGGGCTCCAGTCGGGTGAGGGGGCGCTGGGCTCCAGTCGGGTGAGGGGGCGCTGGGGCTCCAGTCGGGTGAGGGGGCGCTGGGGCTCCAGTCGGGTGAAGGGGGGTGTGGGAGTGGGGTTCGGGCTCCGGTCCGGTGAAGGGGGGTGTGGGACTGGGGTTTGGGCTCCGGTCTGGTGAGGTGGGTGTGGGAGTGGGGTTTGGGCTCGTTTAGTTTGGGGATTGTTTGGGAGGGTGGGCAGGGGCGAACTCTGGCTCAGTCTCCAGACTTGTGGGGATGGGTGCTGGGCACAAACCTATGTGTATTTGGAGGTGGGTGGTGGGGGTTAACATGATTTTAGGCTTTCATGTAGGGGTGGGTCTGGGTCAGATACGGTCAGTTCCTCTTCACTACTGACTTGTGTAGCAGATTCTGAAAGTTGATATGAGCAGTGACCTTGATCAAAATTGTTCCCAGGTATGGCAGCTTTGAACGGAGGCCTTGGAACGGGGGGTCTGTCAAATGGTACAGGCAGTGCAATGGATGCTCTGACACAGGCATACTCAGGGATCCAGCAGTATGCAGCTGCAGCTCTCCCTTCCCTCTACAACCAGAGTCTTCTTAGTCAGCAGAGCCTGAGTGCAGCAGGGAGTCAGAAGGAAGGTAAGCATGAGCAGCATCAGCCTCCGGGCGCCATCTCGCCAGGCTCCGAGCGCCGTCCCGCCAGGCTCTGGACGCCATCCCACCAGGCAAACCTTTGTGCCTGAAATCCAGGATGGTCCTCAGGAGTCTGTGCGCAGTGTAGGGGAGGGGGTGGGTGAGGTGGTGGGGGGATCTGAAGAGCTGAGGTCTGACATTGCAGAACCTGTTCTCCATGGACTGTCGCCTTATTTGTTGAGTTGCTCCATGATGAATTCTCTGCATTTATATCTTGATAGTACAAGGTAGTTCATCATTGTGTAAACTGCACTTTCCCCGCCCCTGGCGCACGCGCATGCTCTCTCTCCTCGCCCCGGCGCACACGCGGGCCCCTGCCCCTCTTTTTTCTGTGTCTCTCACTCTCTCTCTCCCTCCCCATTAGGACCAGAGGGAGGCAATCTGTTTATATACCATCTGCCCCAGGAGTTTGGAGATCAGGATCTGCTCCAGATGTTTATGCCTTTCGGAAATGTCGTTTCTGCCAAGGTTTTCATTGACAAACAGACGAACTTGAGCAAATGTTTTGGTGGGTATGTTGCTGAAATGGGTGTCAGCTTGTTGTGATGTCAAGTCTCCATACTGATTATACAGGCAGGTGGTTGCGAGCTTGCTGTTGGAGTGAGGGCATTGAGCTCCTGAGCATCTGTACCCTCACCTTTTAAGGCACAGTGTGTGTGTCTGGTTATACTTGACCTGCAGTGCCCCTCTCCTCTCTCAAAGCTCACTTTCTTGATTCTCTGCTTGTTTTCATCGCGGTTGGTGTGTCCACGAAAGCCCATTTGCCCACAAATCTATGTCTGGCAACAGAATTTTCTAGATTGCTAAAGGCAGTACTGGAGAGAGTCTCCATGAGAATGAGCTGACGGTCTTTCATTTTTGCATTATCTTTGAGCTGGAATAGGGCCTGGTCTTCTCTCCAGGTATTGAAACGGTCCCAAACAGCTCTTGTCAGCCTGAACTCAACTTCACAGACTTCATGAGCTTTTTAAAAGACTCACATTTTAGAGGTGCTTTTCAAGAAGCCTTGACGAACTGTTGCTGTGCATTTTGTCAAAGTGCACATTGCAACTGTACTGTGCTGACTTGTGCCTTGTAGATGGTGGACAGTCTTTGGGAAGTCAGGAGGTGAGTTACTCGCTGCAGGATTCCCAGCTTCTGACCTGCTCTTTAGCCACAGCATTTATATGGCTAGCTCAGTTTCTGGTCAATGGTAATACCCCTCCCCCCCCAGGATGTTGATAGTCGGGGATTCAGTGATGGTAATACCATTGAATGTCGAGGGTTAGTGTCTACCTTGGTGGTGTTCATTTTCCGGGCACCAGTGTGGCAAGAATATTACTTGCCATTTATCAGCTCAAGCCAGAATGTTGTTCAGGTCTTGCTGCCACATCTATGGGCTACTTCATTATCTGAAGAGTTGTGAATGGAACTACGCAATCAGTAAACATAAGAAAAATGAGCTAAAATAGACCATTCAGCCCTTAGAGCCTGTTTTGCCATACAACTGTGCAGCAGTGGATGCAAGGAGTGAATGTTCAAGGTAGTGGTTGGGGTGCTAATCAAGTGGGTTGAGATAGTGGATGCATTGGTTTGATCTTCTAGAATTTCCTAGATCCTAGAGCATTCTCCAGGATTGGAAGGTAACAAATGTAACCCTGTTATTAAGAAAGGACAGAGGGAGAAATCAGGGAACAGGACTAATTAGTCTGACATGAGAATTGGGGAAAATGCTCGAATTATCATCAGGGATGTGAGAACAGTCTCTTAGAAATCCGTGATATCTTTCAGCAGAATCAACATTGATTTGTCAAACACTTTCATAAACCTGAGAGTTTTTCCAAATTGTAACCAGCTGATGTTTTGTATTTTTTCAGAATGCATTCAATGGGTGCTGCAAAAAAGGTTATTACACAAAATTAGGGCTCATGGGAGGTGAGATGGATTGAGAATGCACATAAAACAGACTAGGAATGAACAGGATATTTTCAGGTTGACAGGCTGTAACTAGTGGGGCACTGCAAGGATCAGTATTTGGGCCTCACCTAATTATCGATATCAGTGGCTTATACAAATGGACTAAGTGTCATGTATCCAAGTTTATTGATGATACAGAGGTGGGAATGAGTGACACCATGCTGCAATGAGTGACCCCATGACTCCATAGCGGAGGTGGTGGCATAGTGGTCACTGGACTAGTATTCCTGAGATCCAGGGGACCCGGGTTCAAACCCCACCAGGGATTTGAATTCAATAAAATCTGGAATTAAAAGTCTACACCATTGTGTAGTCAAAACCCATCTGCTTCACCAATATCCTTTAGGGAAGCAAATCTGCTGTCCTTGCCTGGTCTGTTCTGGTCTACGTGTGACTCCAGACCCACAACAATGTGGTTAATTCTTAAATGCACAGTGAAATGTATCAAATTGCTACAAAGCCTGTAAAGAATGAGACCGGATGGACCATTCAGCATTGATTTAGGCACCGGAAACAACAAGGGCAAAATCAGCCCTGACAATCCTGCACAAAGTCCTCCTTACTAATATCTAGGGCTTGTGCTAAAATTGGGGGAGCTGTCTCAGACTGATCAAGCAGCAGTCAGACAAATGTCAGGCCACTTTTGTGTATTAAATTGCACCTGCCAATTCACACCTGAGTCTACACCTGTTTTGGTCTCCTTACCAAAGAAAGTATATACTTGCCTAGAGTGCAATGAAAGTTCACTAGACCTAACCTTACAGATAATGTCCCAAACACCACCATCACCATCCCTGGTTATGTCCTGTCCCACCGCCAGGACAGACCCAGCAGAGATGGTGGCACGGTGATATACAGTTGGGAGGGAGTTGCCCTGGGGGGGTCCTCAACATCGACTCCAGCCCCCACCCAAATGCCGCACTGTCGGATGGTCAGTACTGAGGGGGCGCTGCACTGTCGGAGGGTCAGTACTGAGGGAGCGCCTCACTGTCAGAGGGTCAGTACTGAGGCAGAGCCGCACTGTCAGAGGGTCAGTATGAGAAACATAGAAAACAGGAGCATTCGGCCCTTTGAGCTTGCTGTGTCATTCATTATGATCGTGGCTGATCATCGAACTTAATAGCCTGTTCCTGCTTTCACCCCATATCCTTTGATCCCTTTTGCCCCAAGAGCTATATCTAATTCCTTCTTGAAAACATACAATGTTTTGGCCTCAACTACCTTCTGTGGTAGCGAATCCCACAGGCCAACCAATCTCTGGGTGAAGAAATTTCTCCTCATCTCAGTCCTAAATGGTCTACCCCACATCCTCAGACTGTGACCCCTCGTTCTGGACTCCCCCACCATTGGGAACGTCCTTCCTGCATCTACCCTGTCTAGTCCTGTTAGAATTTTATAGGTTTCTATGAGATCCCCCCCTCATTCTTCTGAACTCCAGCGAATATAATCCTAACCGACTCAATCTCTCCTCATATGTCAGTGCCGCCATCCCAGGAATCAATCTGGTAAACCTTCACTGCACTCCCTCCATAGCAAGAACATCTTTCCTGAGATAAGGAGACCAAAACTGCACACAATATTCCAGGTGTGGTCTCACCAAGGCCTAGTATAATTGCAGCAAGACATCCCTGTTCCTGTACTCGAATCCTCTCGCTATAGAGGCCAACAAACCATTTGCCTTCTTTACCGCCTGCTGCACCTGCATGCGATTGGTGTACAAGGACACCCACGGCTCGTTGCGCATTCCCCTCTCTCAATTTATAGCCATTCGGATAACCTGCCTTCCTGTTTTTGCTACCAAAGTGCATAACCTCGCATTTATTCACATTATACTGCATCTGCCATGCATTTGTGCACTCACTCAGCTTGTCCAAATCATACTGAAACATTTCTGCATGTACCTCACAGCTCACCCTCCCACCCAGCTTTGTGTCATCTGCAAATTTGGAGATATTACATTTAGTTCCCTCATCTAAATCATTAATATATATTGTGAATAGCAGGAGTCCCAGCACCGATCCCTGTGGTAACCCACTAGTCACTGCCTATCATTCGGAAAAAGACCCATTTAATCCTACTCTTTGTTTCCTGTCTGCCAACCATTTTTCTATCCAACTCAATACACTACTCCCAATCCCACGCACTTTAATTTTACACGCTAATCTCTTCTGTGGGACTTTGTCAAAAGCCTTCTGAAATTCCAAATAAATTACATCCGCTGGCTCCCCCTCATCAACTCTACTAGTTACTAGTTCCTCGAAAAATTCCAGTAGATTGTCAAGCATGATTTCCCTTTCGTAAATCCATGTTGACTCTGTCCGATTCTGCCACTGCTTTCTAAGTACTCAGCTATTAAATCTTTCATAATGAACTCTAGAATTTTCCCCACTACCAACATCAGGCTGACTGGTCTATAATTCCCTGTTTGCTCTCTATCTTCCTTCTTAAATAGTGGGGTTACATTAGCTACCCTCAATCTGTAGGAACTGTTCCTGAGTCTGTAGAATCTCGGAAGATGACCACCAATGCATCCACTATTTCTAGGGCCGCTTCCTTAAGTATTCTGGGATGTAGATTATCAGGACCTGGGGATTTATCAGCCTTCAATCCCATCAGTTTTCCCAACACCATTTCCCTACTAAAACTGATTTATTTCAGTTCCTCCCTCTCACTAAACCCTGTGTTCCCCAACATTTCTGGTATGTTATTTGTGTCCTCCTTTGTGAAAACAGAACCAAAGTATGTATTTAGTTAGTCAGCCATTTTTTTGTTCAACATTATAAATTCCCCTGTTTCTGACTGTAAGGGACCTACATTTGTCTTCACCAATTTTTTTCTCTTCCCATACCTATAAAGACTTTTACAGTCAGTTTTTCTGTTCCCTGCAAGCTTACTCTCGTACTCTATTTTCTCCTTCTTAATCAATCCCTTGGTCCTCCTTTGCTGAATTCTAAACTGCTCCCAAGCCTCAGGTCTGTTGTTTTTGCTGGCCAATTTGTATGTCTCTTTCTTGCATCTAATACTATCTCTAATTTCCCTTGTAAGCCATGGTTTGGCCACCTTTCCTGTTTTACTTTGCACCAGACAGGAATAAACAATTAGATAAAAGCAAAAAACTGTGGATTCTGGAAATCGAAAACAAAAACAAAAATACCTGGAAAAACTCAGCAGGTTTGGCAGCATCTGTGGAAAGGAGCACAGTTAACGTCAGTTCACCCGTGCGCTCTTTGAATGCTTGCCGTTGCCTATCCACCGTCATCCCTTTAAGTAATATTTCCCAATCCATCATAGCCAACACGCGTCTCATAGCATCGTAGCTTCCTTTATTATGATTCAGTACCCTAGTCTCAGAATCAACTATATCACTCTCTATCTTGATGAAGAATTCTATCATACTATGGTCACTCATCCCCAAGGGGCCTTGCACAACTAGATTACCAATTATTCCTTACTCATTACACGATACCCAGTTGAGGATGGCTTGTTCTCTAATTGGTTCTTCAACATATTGGTCCAGAAAACCATCCTGTATACACTCCAGGAATTCCTCTAATTTGATTTGCCCAATCTATATGCAGATTAAAGTCACCCATAATTACAGATATTCCTTTGTTGCATGCATCTCTAATTTCCTGTTTAATGCCATTCCCAACATCACCACTACAGTTTGGGGGTCTATATACAACCCCCACTAATGTTTTTTGCCCCTTAGTGTTTCTAAGTTCTACCCATATAGATTCCACATCATCGGGGCTAATATCTTTCCTCACTATTGCGTTAATTTCCTCTTTAACCAGCAATGCAACTCCACCGCCTTTTCCTTTTTGCCTGTCCTGCTTAAATACTGAATACCCCTGGATGTTCAGTTCCCATCCCTGGCCACCCTGCAGCCATGTCTCCGTAATCCCGACTATATCATACCTGTTTACATGTATTTGCGCAGTTAATTCATCCACTTTATTGTGAATGCTCCTTGTGTTAAGGTACAAAGCCTTAAGGCTTATCTTTTTAACATTACTTGTCCCATTCGCACTATTTTTCACTGAGATCCTGTTTGATTCTTGTCCTTGATTTCTCTGCCTATCAATTTTCTTATTCCCCTTTCTGTCTTTTGTTCTTTTCCTTGATTTCCCTTCCTCTGACTCCTTGCATAGGTTCCCACGCCCCTGCCATTTTAGTTTAAACTCTCCCCAACCACTCTAGCAAATATTCCCCCTAGAACATCAGTCCTGGTCCTGCCCAGGTGTAACCCGTCCAGTTTGTACTGGTCCCACCTCCCCCAGAACCGGTCCCAATGTCCCAGGAATCTGAAACCCTCCCCCTCACACCATCTCTTCAGCCACGTATTCATCCGATATCCTGCTACTTCTACTCTGACTAGCATGTGGCACTGCTAGTAATCCTGAGATCACTACCTTTTGAGGTCCCATTTTTCAACTTACTTCCTAATTCCCTATATCCTACTTTTAGGACCTCATCCCTTTTTTTTTAACCTATGTCGTTTGTACCAATGTGTATCACGACCACTGGCTGTTCTCTCTTCCCCTTCAGAATGTCCTCTAGCCGCTCTGAGGCATCCTTGACCCTAGCACCAGGGAGGCAACATACCATCCTGGAGTCTCGTTTGCAGCCACAGAAACGCCCATCTATTCCCATTACAATTGAATCCCCTATAACTATTGCATTCCCATGCGTTTTACTCCTCCCCTGTGCAGCAGAGCCAACCGTGATGCAACAAATTTGGCTGTTGCTACTTTCCCCTGAGAGGCCATTCCCCTCAACAGTATCCAAAGTAATATATCTGTTTTGCAGGAGAATAACCATAAGCAATTTCTGCACTGCTTGCCTAGTCCTCTTGCTCTGCTTGGTGGTCACCCATTCCCTTCCTGCCTGTGGACTCTTAGCCTGCGGTGTGACCACCTCCCTATATGTGCTATCCACAATACTCTCCACCTTGCAGATGCTCCACAGTGTCCCCAGCTGCCACTCCAGCTCTGAAACCCGGGCTTCCAGGAGCTGCAGCTGGAGACGTTTCCAGCACTGGCCCCGGGCACTGGAAGTGTTCCTGGCTTCCCATGTAGAGCAGGAGGAGCATGCCATGGCTTTGAACCCTCCTGCCATGACTTACCCCTTTAAATTAAATTAAACCTTTTTGCAGATGCTTAGTATCAAATAATATCAATTACTCTAGGGCCATTCTTCCCTGCTCCTCGTTGTTACAGAATATAGCCCTTACAAACGATGAACCATAAAATAAGACCTTAAAAAACTATAAGCAATAAAAGTAGTAAATACATACCCAACCATCCTCTCAGTACTCAAAGGATCACCTCGTTCCCTTCTCACCAAACTCCCTCAGTCACTTCTGTTCTCCCAGCTCCTTTTCAACTCCCGACTCCTCTCGTGCTCCTTTTCCAGAGGGAGAGCTGCCTTGCTGGAGGGTCAGTACTGAGGGAGCGCCACACCGTCAGAGGGTCAGTACTGAGGGAGTGCCGCACCATCAGAGGGTCAGTACTGAGGGAGCGCTGCACTATCAGAGGGCCAGTACTGAGGGAGTGCCGTACTGTCAGAGGGTCAGTTTTGAGGGAGCGCAGCACTGTCAGTGCTGAGAGAGTGCCACACTGTCGGAGGATTAGTACTGAGGGAGGGCTGCACCACCAGAGGATCTGTCCTGCCGGATGGTCAGTGTACCAAGCCATCACCTCTGCAGCTCCTGTACACACAGACAAGGCGCAATTTACCCTCTCACGATCTCACCTAACCAATTACTTCCTCTCTACCGCCCTGTTCACAAAATCACAGTGCAGAAGAGGCCCTTCAGCCCATCGAGTCTGCATCGACATGTGAGAAACACCTGACCTACCTACCTAATCCCATTTACCAGCATTTGGCCCATAGCCTTGAATGTTATGTCGTGCCAAGTGCTCATCCAGGTACTTTTTAAAGGATGTGAGGCAACCCGCCTCCACCACCCTCCCAGGCAGTGCATTCCAGACCGTCATCACCCTCTGGGTAAAAAGGTTTTTCCTCAGATCCCCCCTAAACCTCCTGCCCCTCACCTTGAACTTATGCCCCCTTGTGACTGAGCCTTCAACCAAGGGGAACAGCTGTTCCCTATCCATCCTATCCATGCCCCTCATAATTTTGCACACCTTGATCAGGTCGCCCCTCAGTCTTCTCTGCTCCAACGAAAACAACCCAACGAAAACAACCTCTCTTCACAACTTAAATGCTTCATCTCAGGCGACATCATGGTGAATCTCCTCTGCACCCCCTCCAGTGCAATCACATCCTTCCTATAATGTGGCGACCAGAACTGGAAACAGTACTCCAGCTGTGGCCTCACCAAGGTTCTATGCAACTCCAACATGACCTCCCTACTTTTGTAATCTATGCCTCGACTGATAAAGTCAAGTGTCCCATATGCCTTTTACACCACCCCACAAACATGCCCCTCCACCTTCAGAGATCTATGGACACACACGCGAAGGTCCCTTTGTTCCTCCGAACTTCCTAGTGTCATGCCGTTCATTGAATACTTCCTTGTCAAATTACTCCTTCCAAAGTGTACCACCTCTCACTTTTCAGGGTTAAATTCCATCAGCCACTTATCTGCCCATTTGACCATCCCGTCTATATCTTCCTGTAGCCCAAGACACTCAACCTCATTGTTAACCACCTGGCCAATCTTTGTGTCATCCGCAAACTTACTAATCCTACCCCTCCCCCAACATAAGTCATCTATGTCGTTTATATAAATGGCAAATAATAGTGGACCCAGCACAGATCCCTGTGGTATGCCACTGGACACTGGCTTCCAGTCACTAAAGAATCCTTCTATCATCACCCTCTGCCTCCTACAACTAAGCCAATTTTGAATCCACCTTATCAAACTATCCTGTATCCCATGTGCATTTGCCTTCTTTATAAGTCAAAGGCTTTGACCTTGTCAAAGGCTTTGCTGAAATCCATATAAACTACATCAACTGTACTACCTTCGTCTACACACCTGGTCACCACCTCAAAAAATTCAATCAAATTTGTTAGGCAAAGCCATGCTGACTATCCCTGATTAAACCTTGCCTCTCCAAGTGGAGATAGATTCTCTCCTTCAGAACTTTCTCCAATAGTTTCCCTACCACTGACATGAGACACGCTGGTCTGTAGTTCCTTGGCTTATCTCTACACCCCTTCTTAAAATAGCAGAACCACATTAGCTGTTCTCCAGTCCTCTGGTACCTCCCCCGTGGCCAGAGAGGAATTAAAAATTTGGGTCAGAGCCCCTGCAATCTCCTCCCTTGCCTCACTCAGCAGTCTGGGACACAATTCATCTGGACCTGGTGATTTGCCCACTTTTAAGCCTGCCAACACCTCCAATACCTTGTCACTCCCTACATCAATTTGCTTAAGAACCTCGTCTCTCTCCCCGAGTTCGATACCTTCATCCTCATTCTCTTGGGTGAAGACGGATGTGAAGTATTCATTCAACACTCTAGCGATGTCCTCTGGCTCCACCCATAGATTACCCCCTTGGTCCCTTATGGGCCCTACTCTTTCCCTGGTTATCCTCTTCCCATTGATATACCTATAGAATATCTTGGGATTTTCCCTACTTTTACCAGCCAGAGCTTTCTCATATCCCCTCTTTGCTCTCATAATTGCTTTCTTAAGCTCGACCCTGCACTTTCTATACTCTACTAATGCCCCTGCTGATTTGCTTCCCTTACACTTGCTAAAAGCCTCTCTTTTTCTTCTCATCATAACTGAATATCTCTGGTCATCCATGGTTCTCTGGGCTTGTTACTCCTTCCTATCACCCTAGAGGGAACACGTTTAGCCTGTACCCTCCCCATTTCCTTTTTGTACACCCCCCCACTGTTCCACAAGTAACTGTTCCCAGTCTACCTTGGCCAGATCCTGCCTTATTTTACAACAATCTACTCTCCCCCAATCCAAAACATTTTTTTGCAGCTTGACGGTTTCTTTGCCTATAACAAACTTAAACTGTACCATGTTGTAGTCGTTATCGCTCAAATACTTCCCCACCACCACCTCAGCCACCTGTCTGGCTTCATTCTCCAGAATTAGGTCCAGCACTGCGGCGTCCCTTGTTGGACCCTCTACATATTGACCTAAAAAGTTCTCCTGTACTGTGTTAAGTTCTCCTGTGTTAAACTTGATTTTATCGTGGACTGCATTCACACATTTGTTCTCTTTTCATGCTGCATGTCATCTCTATTATAATGCCCTGTTATAGACTTCTCTCACCCATTAGCCTTCTTTCACAGGCCATGGACTCTAGCCAGACTGTCAACTAATCCTACATTTTCATTGAACAGTTTAAAGGGAGTAAAGAACATGAGGTGGTGAAGTATTCTGTGGAGAGAGAACCAGAGTGAATGTTTAAAGCAGTGACCTTTTATCACAAAAGGAGGAGGGGGAAGGTGTTTCCTCAGCTACCCAGATGATAAGTTCTCTCCTGCATATCTGAATTTGCTCCCCTTTAACATCTGCACACTCCTGGGTAAAATGTGCTGTTTGAATGGCAAGCTGCTTATTTGACTCTTCTGTTGACTCTGCTGCTCTGTTTTTGGTTCCAGGATTTGTAAGCTATGACAATCCAGTCTCGTCGCAGGCTGCCATACAAGCAATGAATGGCTTTCAGATTGGCATGAAGCGCTTGAAAGTCCAACTCAAGCGATCGAAGAATGACAGCAAGCCATACTGAGCTTTTGTCAGAATAAACTTGAGTTTAAACATGTTCACTGGTAAGTTGGGCGCAACTGTGGAACCATTCGCGAGAGAGGGTGGTCATCAAACGCCTTGAGTAACCCCAACGTGACTGGGGCCATTCTCTGCACTCTGTCTTTCAGTGTGTGTGAGTGTGTGCGTGCGTTTCACTTCTGTTTTCTGGACAAGATGAACAGTATGATTTTCTGTTGTGATCTTTTAAGTTTTATATACACACATGTACTGATGCTCAGTACAAGGATAGTCAAAAGGTATTTTTCTTCACTGAAATTTTAGCTGCCATATCATTTAGAATTTGGAGTTTGCTGTGTACTGACGGCCAATTGTGTTACTGGAGAGAATGACCACCCTTCAGTGGTATCTGCCAAAGTGATGAGTGTGCAGCCACCCTATTGAGGATTGAAGGATGGTCTATCTGAGTTGTCTCTTGTCATATCTTCCAATATCTAAAAAAACCGCACCAATGAACTGAGATGATGAAAGAATGGAGTAGCCATAAGGAACTGGTCATTATTGACAGTTTTAGTTACAGACCGTAGTGCCAATGCCGTCTCCTCCTGCTCCGTCTTCCTTTCCCTCTCTTTCACGTCCCCTTTTTCTCTGCTTTGCATTCCTCCATTTCTTTCTCCTCCTCATCTTCCCACTTCGCCCTTCTCCCTCTCCATTCCCCCTCCCTCTCCCTCCCCTCATGCCCATGCGTCCCCCTCCCACTTCACCCTCCCCTCATCGCCCCTCCCCATTCACGCATCCTTCTTCCCTCTCTCATCCTCCTCTGCTCTCACCCCTCCCCATTTCCATCCCCTCTCTCCTTATCCCCCCCTTCCCCTTTCTTCTCTGCCACACCTTCTCATCTTCCCCTGCGCCGCCCTCCTGCCCCTGCGCCGCCCTCCTGCCCCTGCGCTGCCCTCCTGCCCCTGCGCCGCCCTCCTGCCCCTGCCCCACCCTGTCCTGCCCTCCTGCCCCGCCTGCCCACCCTCCTGCCCCGCCTGCCCACCCTGCCCTCCTGCCCCTACCCTCCATTATGTAAGACACGCCATCACTCCTCAAAGGGTTCAGCACTGCCACCATGCTCGCACTTCCTCTCTCTAACTCCAAAGAAAACCGGTGCTGTGCATATACCATGTCTGCCTTGCAGATCTAGTTTCAGATTTTTGCAGGGTCACATCAAGCTCCTCCTAGAATTTTCTTCTCTCCAGTTGATTTTTTTTGGGAACTGATGGGGTTTTTAAAAATACACACAACAAAATGTTTTTTTGTTTTCACACATTCAACTGAAAAAACCTCCAGGGGATTAATGTAAATTTGTTTTAAAAATGCACATCAAGAGATTGGGATGAATGTATAATTACAGTTCTACCTTTTCTATTTTTATAGAGGATTTTTACTGCTCCCAAATGTTGGAGATTATTTATTATTGGAGATATTTTACTGGGGAATCAGTGTTTTGTAGACGATTGGTTTACATGGCTGTTATATGCAATGTTTGAGGTGGAACTACTGATGCAGGGTCCCTCTGATGCTCTTTCATCCAAATACTTGAAACTTATTGTTTTTTTAAATAGCTGTTTGGAGAGAAGCGGAAAATTTAATTTGAAAAGAAATGGCGAAACTCAATCAAACCATGGTGTGTGTTTCATGACAGTGTGAGAGTATGAGCTTCCAATGAAAAGTTTGGCTTTTTCCTTAATGGTGTCTTAACATTTGACTGAGGTCGTGAGTGTGGATCTCATGCTCGAGATTGTCCATGTTATTCGGCCTGTAGAGTCATTGTGGGCTGCTGGGGGATATGACATGTACAGGATGATGGAGCCATGACTCAAAAACAAGCAGTCAACATCTACGCTCAGGCCTTGGGGAGCAGCAGAGGTAGATTTTTCTCCACCTCCCACCCCACCCTGCCAGACTGAATTCGCAGTGCGCATGAGGAGCTCCCCCATCCCTCTTCCCCCCCCACCCCCACAAAAGTTCAATGCATTGAATTGCTGCCATTGACTCCCTTAGTGATTGAAGGGCTTACCTCACAATTCCCAGTTCATACCAGGGAACTTGGGCTGTGCATGAGGAAAGGGACTCATCATTATGCAGGGCTCCAATATCCATTGATATAAATCCTCTTCCTCCCACTCCAAAGATCTGAGCATACTATCCAGGCAGACAAGTGCTGCACTGT
This sequence comes from Carcharodon carcharias, assembly GCF_017639515.1. NCBI lineage: Eukaryota > Metazoa > Chordata > Chondrichthyes > Lamniformes > Lamnidae > Carcharodon > Carcharodon carcharias. The sequence goes on from NC_054476.1 coordinate 102,964,117, forward strand.
CAGAGGATCAGTACTGAGGGAGCGCTGCACTGTTGGAGTGTCAGTACTGAGGGAGTGCTGCACTGTTGGAGGATCAGTACTAAGGGAATGCTGCACTCGGAGGATCAGTACTAAGGGAGTGCTGCACTGTCGGAGAGTCAGTACTGAGCTAGTGCTGCACTGTCATAGGGTTGGTGCTGAGGGAGTACCGCACTGTCATAGGGTCGGTACTGGCAGAAGGCTGCATTGTCACAGGGTTGGTACTGAGGGCGTGCTACACTGTCAGAGGATCAGTACTGAGGGAGTGCTGCACTGTCGCAGGGTCAGTATATTCAATGGCGTTAGCATCGCTGAATCCCCCACTGTCAACATCCTGGGGGTTACCATTGAACAGAAACTGATTTGGACTAGCCATATAAGTACTGTGGCTACAAGAGCAGGTCAGAGGCTAGAAATCCTGCAACAAGTAACTCACCTCCTGACTCCCCAAAGTCTGTCCACCATCTACAAGGCACAAGTCAGGAGTGTGATGGAATACCCTCCGCTTGACTGGAAGAGTGCAGCTCCAACAACACCAAAGAAACTTGACACCATCCAGGACAAAGCAGCCGCTTGATTGGCACCCCATCCACAAACATTTACTCCCTCTGCCACCGACGCACAGTAGCAGCAGTGTGTACCATCTACAGGCTGCACTGCAGGAATTCACCAAGACTCCTTAAGCAGCACCATCCAAACCCACAACCTCTATCATCTAGAAGGACAGGGGCAGCAGATAGATGGGAACACCAGGACCTGCAAGTTCCTCTCCAAGCCACTCACCATCCTGACTTGGAAGTATATCGCCCTTCCTTCACTGTCGCTGGGTCAAAATCCTGGAACTCCCTCCCCAACAGCACTGTGGGTGTACCTACACCACATGGACTGCAGCGGTTCAAGTAGGCAGCTCACCACTTTCTGAAGGGCAATTAGGGATGGGCAATAAATGCTGGCCTAGCCAGCAACACCCACGTCCCATAAAATGAATTTTAAAAATGTACTGAGAGAGTGCTGCACTGTCGGAGGGTCAGTACTGAGGGAATGCTGCACAGTCACGGGGTCAGCACTGAGGGAGTGCTGCACTGTAGCAGGGTCAGCACTGAGGGAGTGCTGCACAGTCAGAGTTGGTACTGAGGGAGCGCTGCACTGTTGGAGGGTCGGTACTGAGGGAGTGCTGCACTGTTGCGGGGTCAGTACTGAGGGAGCGCTGCACAGTCATCAGTACCAAGGGAGTGTTGCACTCTTGGAGGGTCGGTACTGAGGGAGCACTGTGCTGTCGGTACTGAGGGAGTGCTGAACTGTCAGAAGGTTGGCACTGAGGGCGTACTGCACTGTCAGAAGGTTGGTGCTGAGTGAGTGCTGCACTGTTGGAGCATCAGTACTAAGGGACTACTGCACTGCTGGAGGTGCCATCTTTCAAATAAGATATTAAACTGATACACTGTCAGCCCTTTCGGGTAGATATAAAAGTTTCATGGCTCTATTGACATTAGAGCAGGGAAAGTTCTCTTCAGTTTCCTCCTGTTTGTGGGACCTTATGCGCAAATTAACAGCTGGGTTCGCTACATTACAAAAACCTGAGGGTTTTTGGGATGTTCTGAGTTGGTGAAAGGCACTGTAGAGAGGCCAGTGTTTTATTCTTTCAAATAAGCAGCCCTGGCCTGCAGCTGATTCTTTGAGTCCAGAATCTTTACAGCTAAAGTGGTTAATGACCAATGCTTTATGGAGTAGTGGCTTGGCTTTACTTCTGGGCAATTGTTAATCTAGCATTGTGGCTTGATGGTTTGTAGTTAGGAACAATTTTTTTTTTCGTACAGTTTTACCTGTATAAATCTTTTCATTTGATTTTTCTCATCCTGAGTATCTGTGCCAGTCTTTACACCACCTTGTGTCTGTCTGTTTAATTACCAACATTCTCCCCATTTAGAAGGAATATTTTCTTAACTCTAATTGGCAATGTGGTAGATGCAAACTGCAAATGAAAGGAGACCGGGTGAGGGCTCCTGTCCCTTCCTCATCTTCCAATCCCTGACCCCTTTGGCTGGTTTAGGGTTGTCTAGTTGGTGTTCTAATTGTATGTGTGTGTGAATTCCATCTGTTTAGCATGTGCTGTTTCCCTGTCCCCATTGTTCAAATTATGCATTGACCCCCATGCACTGTATCATTGTGTTTGTTTTTAATTTTAATTTTATTTTATTTCTTCCTTTTTTATGGCTTTGTGTAACTTGGTCCTTCTCCCTTTCTGGTTTTGTTTTTTTTCTAGATCTCTTCGTGCCCGTTTGTTCATCGTCTGCCTAGCATGTTGCTGTGACGTCCAAGTTCATCGTCCCCTCGTTGTCTCTCAGCTTCTCTGATGCTTGACCTCTACTGACCTTTGACCTTGTTTTGATCTTATTAAATTTGATAAATTTCAGAATCCTTTTGTTCTACTCTTTCCCCACCACTACGCCCGTGCCCCACCCAAACCCCCATTCAATGCTGCTGAGGCAGGCTGCTTTAAACAGGCTTACAAAAGATTGTTACATTTAAATCTTCTTTAAGAGTCTATTTTTCTAGAATTTCTTAACTAAATTGCAGCATTTTGACACTTCTTTCTACTCCTTTTTGCGAAGCGCCCTTTCTAGCACGAGCAGAGGGCTTTAAATCTCAAGCTGCCAATCGATAAAAAAGCAGAAAATGATTTGTGTGTGATCCTGTTTCTGTTTTCAGTTTGTTTAGAAGTATGGAGTGTTTGTCACATTTTGCTCTAAGGGAAATGAAGCTGAGATACATCCTCTACATTAGTTGGCAGGGTTAAGGTTTCCTTCTCCAGTTCAACATCCCCTTTCACAATCCTTACCTTCCCCTTCTCTGCACTTCCCTCTCTCCCTAGACCACTCCACCACTCCCTCCCTCCCTCACTGTCCCCGCCCGCTCGCAGGCTCTCTCCCCCACATGCCCGCCCGCCCTCTCCCCCGCATGCCCACCCACCCTCTCCCCCGCATGCCCACCCGCCCTCTCCCCCGCATGCCTGCCCGCCCACCCTCTCCCCCGCATGCCCGCCCGCCCTCTCCCGCGCTTGCCCGCCCTCTCCCGCGCTCGCCCGCCCGCCCTCTCCCGCGTGCACTCACCTGTCTGCCCTCTCCCTGCGTGCCTGCCCCCCTCCCGCACGCCCTCTCCCCTGCCTGTTCTCTCCCGCCCTCTCCCTCTCTCTCCCCGACTCGCGGTCTCACTACTTCAGCCACTGCCCTCTCACTTACCCCACCACCGTCACCCCCTCTCTCCTTCTGCCTTCCTCTCTCCCCCCCTTTCTCTCTCACTCTCCACGCACCCCAATCTCCCCCATCCTCTCTCCCTCTACCTCCTTCCCCCTCACTCCCCGTACCTCTCTGCCCCCTCTCCTCCCCCCCTTTCCCACTCTCACCTCACTCCCTTCCCCCCTCTCTCCCTGCCACACTCCCTCCTCTTTTCCCTGCCGCACTCACCCCTCTCTCCCCATACCCCTCTGCCCCCTCTCCCTTTTCCCACTCTCCCCCTTTTCCCACCCTCACCTCACTCTCTTCCCCCACTCTTTCCACGGCTCTTTCCCCGCCGTGCTCCCCCCTCTCTCATCTCCATGCTCCCCCTACCTTCGCCCCCCCCGCCCCCCTTCCCCCCTCTGCACCCCACCCTCCCCCCTCTGTGCCCTACCCTCCCTTCCCCCCCTTTGCGCCACACCCTCCCCCCTTCTGCGCCACACCCTCCGCACCCCCTGCCCTCCCTTCCCCCTCTCTGCCCTCCCTTCCCCCCTCTCTGCCCTCCCCCCCCCGCGCCCCGCCCTCCCCTCCCCTCTTCCCACCGCACTCCCCCACCCCCTCTCCCCGCCGCACTCCCTCCTCTTCCTGCCGTTCTTTCTCCCTTCCTGCTGCTCTCCCCCCCTCCACGCCGCACTCCCCACCGCTCCAACTCCCCACCACACTCCCTCACTCTCCACTTCCACCTCCTACATCTCTCCCCACTCCACCTCCCCCCAACTCTTGCCCTCCACCCCTCACCCCCTCACCATCCACCCCTCACCGCTCCCCCTCCCCCAGTTCCTCTGCCCCTCCTCCCTCTCTGATATTGGTGTGATATCAGTAAAGATATACTTGAATAGCTTCTTTTTTAGTGTCGGCCATTTCCCATATTGTTTATTTTTGGCACTTTGGTTTTCTGTCGTTAGCAGTAAGTGTTTGAAGAAACAAAACAAAAATGGACAGTCTGTAGTTTAATGTTGTCGAGTTTGGTGTGAATATACCTTGCATGTTTTGTATCTACGCTGAAATCCTCAGCAAAATGTGATGTGATTTGTTAACTCGATTTAGTGCCAAGTGTTATTTGCATGTTACAGCCTTTTCCACTTTGTACAGCTTTTCTGTCTTTCTGACTTCAAATTTACTGTTTGATAAAGTGCAAAAGAAAATGAGTTGGAGGTTTAAATAAAGTATATTTTTGAACTGTGGTGTGGCAAGTATCATACACAGATCAGGTGTGTCCTGTACAACATTTCCCCTCCATCTGCTTTAACCCAGCATTCACAGACTGTGACGTTAAAGCTGCTCCCAGCAACTCCACACTCCTGTAGGTGGGGTCTGTGCAGTGAGCTTCTCTGTTTTTGTTTACATTTATCTATAAATGTTTGATTTTCCTGGGGGTTAGACCTCAGCTGACTTGGTGTTCGATGGAATCTATGTGGGATAGGTCGTTATTTGAAGGTGGATGGGAAGGAGACATCAGGAGAACTGAGAGTCGGTTATTGTATGAAATGATGGGCTTCCGGAGAGGTGCAGTGCTGGTCCCTTCCATTGTGCTTTGGAGGCGTTGAGGGTTTGGGGTGCTTTCTGATGACTTATCAGGCAGCAAGGGTGCATGTTCCATTCTCCCTCTCAGGAATTCCCCCTCGCCCAATAAATTAAGACAAGTATGCCTGATCAGTGCAACCTCAAACGCTTGATCATCAAATTCCGAACCCACCCACCATACAACCAACAGCCTCAACCCCGGAATCCCCAAAACACCCCCACCTCAACACACAGCCTCAACTCCCAACTTCACCCCTCCACCTCAACACAGCCTCAAGCCCAAACTCCATCCCCCCACCTCAACACAGTCTCAACCCCCAACTCAACCCCGCTATCTCAACACACAGCCTCAACCCACAACTCCACACCCCCACCTCAACACAGCCTCAACCCCCAACTCCACCTCCCCACCTCAACACACAACCTCAACCCCCAGCTCCCCCCCACCTCAACACACAGCCTCAACCCGCAACTCCACACCCCCACCTCAACACACAGCCTCAACCCGCAACTCCACCTCAACACAGCCTCAACCCTCAACTCCACCCCCCACCTCAACACAGCCTCAACCCCCAACTCCATCCCCCACCTCAACACACCCTTAACCCCCCCACCTCAACACACCCTTAACCCCCAACTCCACCCCCCATCTCAACACGGCCTCAACCCCCAACTCCATCCCCCACCTCAACACACAGCCTTAACCCCCAACTCCACCCCCCCCCACCTCAACACACGCTTAACCCCCAACTCCACCCCCCATCTCAACACGGCCTCAACCCCCAACTCCACCCCCCACCTCAACATGGCCTCAACCTCCAACTCCATCCCCCACCTCAACACACAGCCTCAACCCCCAACTCCACAGCCTCAACCCCCAACTCCACCCCCCACTTCAACACACAGCCTCAACCCCCAACTCCACAGCCTCAACCCCCAGCTCCTCCCCACCTCAACACAGCCTCAACCTCCAACCACCCCCCTCAAAATCTAACCACCCCACCTTGACTCAACCCCTACCCCTCAATCTTCATTCCCTACAATTCAAACCTCCTCTACACAACCTCCTTTAGTCCATTTCTAGTGTTTTCACGATAATTTAATTTCCCTGTGCTGCAAAATACTGTCATAACTTGTACCTTTCACTCTACTCCACTCTTCCCAGCAGACATGGTGTATTGCAGCCCTACCTCTTAAAGATCCTCCTGTCCACAGTCCTGTCTCTTAAATGAACGACCCTCCCTCAACATCCTCAGCCCTAACTCTTAAAGAACCACTTCCCCCATTATTCTATCTCTTAAAGAGCCCTCCAGCCCTTACACATACCCCATCCATCGCCCTGCTTGATAGAAGCACCCTCCAGTCCTTTCACAACCTTATCTGTTAAAGATGTCAAAATACAAAAGGACTCGGGGCTGTGTTGAGCGTTGGAGGTGACTATTGATGCACACAGATGTGACCTCCTATCACAGTGCATGCTCCAGAATCCCTTAGTCTGGCAAATTAATAACTCTGAAATTCAACAACTCCTGTTAATCACAGTTTTCAAATAAAAATAGATCTCCCAACTCCTAATTTTTCATGTTGCAAGCTGTTTCTCCATAGGATACAGTGATTTGTTCACCTGTTATTTCTCCCTGAGCCTTGGCAGTATGATTGCTTGGTCCGAGCTGCAGTATTTGGCCCTGTGATTTATTCCTGAGCCACACCAAACTGGCCCCCTGGGGGCCTGACTGTCACATGTCAGAGTCTCAGCCTATCAGGCATGCTGGGCGCCTGGACACTCAGTTCTGTGCTTGGAATCGGAAGACAGTATTAACACACAAATCTTCAGTTTTATCAACCTGTTAACTTGTATAGGGACAGGCAGTTTCATGTCAGCTCAAGCAAATGTAGGTAATATTAATGCTCCAGGTGTGTCTGCAAAGGCCACTCACTATGGCTCCCATCAAACACTCGGAATTAAACCCCCCCCCCTCCCCCCAGCACAACTAGACAGCCTGCACTCCACCTGGGGAAACTTGATTCCTGTGATTGACTGGTGTTGGGGCTGCTGCGTGGTCTGAGAGGTATGGCAGCAGGTTTTGTTGCCTTACCCCTCAGACTTTCTTTAGCTATGTTCCTTTCCAGCATCATTGCCAATCCTCCAACTTCACCATGGGCACTCAGTGGCCCTAACTGTACCACCTGCACCAGAATCCTGTGGAAAATACTTAACAGATGTTTAATTGCCATCTTGTTGTTTTTTGATAATGTAAGGATTACAAACAAACACAGTACTTGAGTGACTGATTTTTCCAAACCCTTGCTGCTTTGTGAGTTAACAAACAATTCAGAATCCTGTGGGCTTTTTATTGGTACAAACTGATTGTATTTAACTCTATAGGTTTTGTAAGACTTTGCCTTTTATATGAGGACTATAAAACAATTAACAAATGTGAACGTTACTGATTTCTAGAAGTTTGCCACAATGACCAAACCTCTGTACTAAAGTAAAATGCGATTTTGCTCTCTTATTACAAAGGAAAAGCTTTTTTTTTTGCAAAGTGTCATTACCTAGTGTGATTTTCTTTTGTGATGTAACCTTGAGACAAATTATGGAAATAATAAAAAAAAATCAAAAAACCACTTGTAAGTTGTTTTGGAGCCAACAGTTTGTGTAGAGGAATGGCAAAATGTTGCTAGTTTGAATAAAGCTGGTATTTGTTTCAGATTTTTCCTACTATTTTTGTCTTGAAAGGGTACTAAACTGTTCTAACTGCACGCACAGATTTGCAGTAATTTTGTATGAGAGTGTGGTACCTTCCTTGTTTAGTATTTACTATTAAACAGTTTGAGAAGATTCTGTCATCTGCGTCTTTTTTTATACATGTGTGTACGCATGGAAAGTGCATATAAGTCTGTGTACTTTATATGGGAACGCCTGTCTGTGATTTTCATATTCTAGGAATGTGGATCTCACAACAAGTGCAGCATTTCTCACTCATCTCTAGTGTTGTGAACATGATAGTCGAGCAGCTGCACTCTGCGTGATCAAAGTTCTCCCTTGGTAGAGAATTCCAGGATTTTGACCCAGTGAAATGAAGGAATGGTGATTTGTTTCTAAGTCATGATGTGCGAGGTGGTGGTGTTCCCATGTATCTGCTGCCCTTGTCCTTCTAGCTGGTAGCATTCATGGATTTGGAAGGTGCTGCCTAAGGAGCCTTGAATTGTTCCTGTAGTGCACCTTGTAGATGGTACACACTGTTGCCACTCTGCAGGGAGGGAGTGAATGTTTAAGCTGGTGGATAGGGGCTGCTTTGTTTTGGATGTGTTATGCTCCTGTGGCGACCAGTAAACCAAAATCTCAACGGAAAGAAACAACGAACAAGATCTCACTTATTATGACTTTAACAATCAAACAAAAATCAACATAAATTAAAGATGAGCTAAAGGCAAATTGTATTCAATAGAAATTATAAATTACACTTTAAATATTTGATACAACAAATCTAGATTGCCTGGATTTACTGGTAGTTCCCTCAACACATGGCACCAAATGCAGCCCAAAGTCCTTCACAACTCTCACTTCCTCTGGAGTTCAACTCATTTCCCTTATGCAAGATCTGATCAACAGGCCAGCTCCGACAGCAGCTCTCTTTATTCCGTCCAATCTCCACGGACAGGATTATCACCAGAAAGGGCGCACTTCTACAGAACCTCCTTAGCTTGGATCATGATAGTGCTGAGGCTGTAGATTCCCCAGAGTCACCTTCATCTGACCACTCAAAATGGCCCTGGTACTTGGTAGGGCCTGCTCGGATGAAAACTGAAGCAGTGGCAGTAACTTAATTTCACTATAACTGCTGCTAACCAGTTTTCAGTTTTGTTTTCGATTTTCATTCTTAGCTGTCTCAGTCACAACATCGCCTCAATCTGTCTACTGTACTGACCCCTAATGAAATCTGATCTCAGCTTTGTGTGTCCCCCAATCAGCTTCTGTTTCCCTAGCGAACTAAGGTCACAGGCTGGTTTCCCAGAAGTCTGCTGTCATAACCAGGAATCCAGGGTTACAGCCTTCCTTTCCCAGAATCTCGGAGTTAGGGTTATTAAAACCAAGGCTTTGAAACCAAAGTGCGGACAATAGATAGTAGACCTTTCCCTCAGCCCCCAAACCACACCCCTGCCCTGGCTCTTGCAAACAGTGGATTTAATCACAATGAGTTTAATTTAATCACATCCACAACTGGAGCAAAAGATTGTAAATTTTAAGCGCAATTTGCATTCGGCGCATCTTGTGTTTCTGCAATCTTGCGCTCATTTTAAAATCACCCTGGACACAGGATGTGCCCACAAAATTGACCACTTTGTAAGTTTGAATTAATCACCATTGGGAGTTTCTACTAATTACAGTCCTTTGCAGGAGGCTTACAACGAACTGGTTCTTTTGGGCACGAGGACACAATGAGATATGTTTTTTGAAGTAGCTTTTGTTTTTAAGTTTCTAAAAAGCTGACTAATGTAATCCAACATAACTAGAAAAGAGTTTTCTAAATTTTCAGAAGTGAATTTTAGTCATTAATTTTGATGGTGTCAGGCTTCTTTCAGTTGCACCCATCTAGGCTGAGTAGAAAGTATTTCTTCACAAGTTTGCACTTTGTAGTGGTGCAGAGTCAAAGTGAACCACATACTGCAGAATTCCCAGCCTCTGACCTACTCTTGTAGCAACAGTACTTATGGCTGGCCCAGTTCAGCTTCTGTTCAATATTGGTCTCAAGTGCCAGGCAGTACCATACAGCCCATCAAGCCTGCTCCACCATTCAATACGATCATGGCTGAATGGTGGAGAATTGCATTGGATGTGGTACTGCGAAGGTTCACTAAATTGGTCACTGGGTTGAGGGGATTGCCCTATGGTGAGAGGCTGAGTAAACTGGGCTTATATTCTCTGGAGTTTCGAAGAATGAGAGGCGATCTCTTTGAAACCTACAATATTCTGAATGGGCTTGATAGGGTGAATGCTGAGAGATTGTTTCTGCTGGTCAGGGAAAAATACAAGAGGCACAGTCTCAGGATAAGGGGCTGATCATTTTGGACTGAGATGAGAAACTAATTCGCTCAAAGGAATGTGCATCTTTGGAATTCTCTACCCCAGAGAGTTCTGGATTACATTCATTGAATACATTTAAGTTTGGGATAGACAGATTTTTGGTGTCTCAAGGAATTAAGGAATATGGGGAGCAGGCGGGAAAATGGAGTTGAAGCCCAAGATCAGCCATGATCATGTTGAATGGTGGAGCAGGCTTGATGGGCTGTATATACTATTTCCTGTATTCTTGTTCTATTCAGAAATGGCAATGTCATTGATGTCATTGGGAGGTGGTCAAGACACTCTCTTGTTGGAGATAGGTATTGCCTGGCACTTAGGTGGCACGATTGTTACTTGCTGCCTTACCCGAGTCTGGATATTGTCCAGATCTTGCTGCATGTTGGCACAGACTGTCTCTTAACTGAGTATTGCAAATGGAACTGAGCCACTGTGCAATCATCAACAAATATTCCTGCTTTTTACCTTGTGATAGGGAGGTGGTCATCGATGAAGCAACTAAAAATAATTGAGCGTAGGACACTACCCTGAGGAATTATTGCAGTGATGCCCTGGGACTGAGATGATTGATGTCCAACAATTAGTGACTCCAGCCAGTGGAGAGTTTTCCTCCAATTTTCTTGACTTCAATTTTGCTAGGGCTCCTTGGTGCCATACTGAGTCAAATGCTGTTATAATGCCAAGGGCTTTTACTGTCAACTCACCTTTGGCATTCAGCTCTTTTGTCTATATTTGGACCAAGGTTTTGATGAGGTTGGAAGCCAAGTGGTCTTGGTAGAACCCAAACAAGACATGAGGTTTCATTTCTCTGATTGCTTCAGATGAAATACTAATTTTTACAAGACTGGCTGGGAAATTCAGAGGGATCTGGGTGCCCTAGTGCATGAATCACAACAAGTTGGTCTGCAGCTACAGCAGGTAATGAGGAAAGCTAATAGAATGTTATCATTTATTGTGAGGGGAATTGATTACAAAAGTAGGGAGGTTATGCTTCAGTTGTACAGGGCGTTGGTGAGACCACATCGGGAATATTGTTTACAGTACTGGTCTTATTTAAAAAAATATGTAAATGCATTAGAAGCAGTTCAGGGAAGGTTTACTAGATTAATACCTGGAATAGGTGGGTTGTCTTATCACGAAAGGCTGGAAAGGTTAGGCTTGTATCTACTGGAGTTTAGAAGAGTAAAAGGCGACTTAATTAAAACCTTTAAGATCCTGAGGGGTCTTGGCAAGGGGGCCGTGGAGAGAATTCTCCCTGTGGGAGAATCTCGAACTAGGAGTCACTGTTTAAAAATAAGGGGTCACCCATTTAAGACAGATGAGGAAAAATTTTTTTCTCTCAGAGGGTTATGAGTCTTTGGAACTCTTCCTGAAGAGGTGGTGGAAGCAGAGTCTTCGAATATTTTTAGGGCAGAGAAAGAAAGATTCTTGATTAACAAGGGGGTGAAAGGTTATCTAGGGTAGGAAGGAATGTGGGGTTGAGGTTACTTTCAGATCAGCCTTGATCTTATTGAAAGGAGGAGCAGGCTCGAGGGGCAGACTCCTGCTCCTAGCTCATATGAAATATTTTTCAAAGATTGACTGGGATATTGCATATGTAACTACATGTTTGATGAAACCACAGCAGCTCTTAACTAAAGTCTACCTGAATATATACAAAACTCCACATGATGCTTGTATTTAAATCGATCGGACACCTTCCCTAGACGATAAGGTGGATCCATCTGTGAGCGAACCTATCTTTGTATGACAACAAAAGCTTATGTTTGAAAATTTTGTAGAGGGATTTGAGAGCAATATTTATGATTTGAAAAGAGCAAATATTTGTGGATTTTAATAATGCAGTTTGGAGTCTTTGCCCCTTCACATTGATCCCATTGTCAACAACCACATCTTATATCTACACAGCATCTTTAATGTCATGAAATGTCTTGAGGTGCTTCATTAGGTCCGTTGACCAAAACTTTTTTTAAGGAGCATCTTAAAGGAGGAAAGTGGTGTAGAGAACATATTGTTTTAGGGAGGGAATTCCAGAGCTTGGGGCCGAGACAACTGAAGGCATGGCTCACCAGTGGTGGAGCAATTATAATTGGGGACGCACTAGAGGCCAGAATTAGGGGAGTGCAAATATCTGAGGGCTGTGGGAGATTACAGAGATAGGGAAGAGGCAAGATCATGACCATGGATTTTAAAAGAAGGATGAGAATTTTAAAGTCAAGACTGGGAGCCAGTGTAGGTCAGTGAGCAAAAAGATGATGGGGGAACTGACTTGTGGGTGACCAGCCAGGAATGCATTGGAATAGTGAAGTCAAGAAGTTACAAAGGCATGGATGGGGATATCAGCAGCAGATGAGCTGAGACAAGCAAAGACAAATAATTTTATGGAGGTGGAAATAGGCAGTCTTAATAATGGCAGGAATACAAAGTTGGATCAAATGTGACACCAAGGTTGTGAACAGACTGTTTTAATCTCCAACTTACCAGGGAGAGGAATGGAGTTGTAAACCAGAGAATAGAGTTTGAAGCGACTCCAACTCCTGAGGTTTTTTGTTTTTACTTCCAACTCCTGGTGTTTGCCGGGTTAACTTCACATCAATCAGGTTAGAAATGAGATTGAGGGTTTTTGAAGTGTAAACACAAGAGAGAGATAACTCTTCTGTTCGAGATGTCTGGGACCACACAGAAAGGGGAATTTGTGTGGCTCAGTTGGTATCACCCTTGCCTCTGAATCATGAGGTTGTGTTCAAGTACCACTCCAGAGTTTGAGCACCAAAATCAAGGCTGATGCTCCGGTGCAGTGCAGTAATGAGGGATTGCTACATTGTCAGTGGTGCCATCTTTCAGATGTGATGTTAAACTGAGGATCACACAGATGAGGATCTGTGTGCTGGGCTGGATATAAAAGTACTATTTCCAAGAAGAGTTATCTATGGCTGATGTTTAATCCTTTATCAGCATCACAAAAACAGATTATCTGGTCATTATTACATTGCTGTTTGTGAGAGCTTGCTGTGCCCAATTGGCTGCTGTGTTTCTACATTAAAGCAGTGACTACACTTCAAAAAGTTTTTCATTGGCTGTAAAACACTTTGAGATGTCCTGTGGTTGTGAAAAGCGCTATATAAATGCAAGTTTTTTTTTACATATATCAAGGTAGTTAACCCGCTGCTGTGGGTGTGTTCAGTCTAAAGGTCTACCTTTGTTTTTGAAGGGCAATTCATTGGGAGTTTGGATGGATGGGCTCTAGCTTTTAGCCAAAACTAACCTGTAAATATCCTAAAGTAGGGGAACAAGGACTTGATTGTGTTGGTGTTACCAGTGATTTGACTCAGTTACCCATGTTACAATGTTTTTCTGCTTTTGAAACTTCTTGATAATTCTTGCTGTGGCATTTCAGAAATCTAACCTGCCACTGTACTCTGATACCTAAACATCTTACTCAATACTGCAACCCTGTAAGAAAATTGGGGGATTTGTTCTGAGCTTGAAAAGCTCTCCTCTGTTAGCAAGTGGTTGACTGGGTGCAGTGTGTCTCCTAACCCTCTGCTGAATCAGGTAAATGAGCAGTGTGCGTTATAATGGATGTTTACTGCAATCAGAAACACAACAATGACCCAGGGCTGTCTAAATGTAGACACTTGTGTTTCCTGGCATTAAAAACAGGACTTTATCTGTTGGAGATAGGATTGAAAGAACCTTGCAAATAGTCAAACTAATTGATAACTTTTTAAACTATGCTTTTCAATAGGCTGTTTTAGGTCACTATGCTTTTTCAGCAGAACTTTTTATAAGCTACTTTTTCTTAATTTGCTATTGTAAGCTTAATTTGCTATTGTAAGCTTAATTTGTAGTAAACATAACTCATTCGCTCAAATGGTTTTAAACTCGCGACACACCTAAATGAAAAGCTGTTGTCTGTTGAGAGCTGTTAACCCTGCTGCTTTTGGAATCTCCTCCCATGAGCTTCAGCTGTCAGTCAAAAGCACTGCCCTTGAACCTCAATCACCTTGGATGGTATGACTTAATTCATTGATGTGTCTCATGTATTGTGCATTGCCTGCCTCAGGGGGTCCCCATCCCAGATGAGAAGGGGTCTTCTGGGCTGTATGTCACTGAGTAATCTAACTAACTTCACAAATTCAATGAATTATATCAAAGGCTTGAGAAAATACCTGTCAGTGATGAGATGTTCTTAGAGCCTCATCCTGCCAGACTAAATGCACAATTCTGTAAGCAGCCAGCTGAAACCCACTCACGAGTAGAATGGGATGAAACCATCTGTGCTCCAGCACTATCTGTGGTCGGATCAGCCAATCAGATTGACACTTAATAATCACTCAGGTTTGTCCAGAAGCAACAAGAGCTGTGGAAATTGAAAGGATTGATATCACAGATTGACATAGCATCTCCACAAATGGTATGTTGGCCTTCATCACGAGGGGATTTGAGTACAGGAATAAAGATGTCTTGTTGCAATTGTATAGAGCTTTGGTGAGACCGCACCTGGAGTACTATGTTCAGTTTTGGTCTCCTTATCTAAGCAATGGTATACTTGCCATAGAGGGAGTGCAACAAAAGTTCATTAGACTGATTCCTGTGTTTGCAGGACTGCCCTATGAGGAGAGATTGAGGAAATCGGGCCTTTATTCTTCAGAGTTTTGAAGAGTGAGAGGTGACCTCATTGAAACTTACAAAATACAGGATGTTTCCCTGGGCTGACAAGCCTAGGGCCAAGGAACAGTCTCAGAATAAGGGGAAGGCCATTTAAGACTGCACGAGGAGGAATTTCTGCAGTCAAAGAGCAGTGAATCTTTGGAATTCTCTACCCCAGAGGGCTGTGGAGGCTCAGTCATTGAGAATGTTCAGGACAGAGATCGATAGATTTCTGAATACTAATGATATCAAGGGATATGGGGATAGTGGAGAAAATTACGTTAAGGTCGATTATCAGCCATGATCTCATTGAATGGCAGGGCAGGCTTGATGGGCTGACTGGCCTATTCCTCCTATGTTTCTGAATAGCCCAGGCCCTGGTGCTGTGAGCAGGCAGCTTGGGCTGGTGTGGGACCAGCCATGAGTTACCTGCCAACACCCTCAGGGAGAGTCTGGTCATCCCCCGCACTTGCAGATTTGTCTGAATGTAAGCCTGCATTTAACCATTCTTTGGATTGTCCTGTTGTTTACCAAGTGTGATTCAATTGTCTGTTTACTGAAGACACTCACTGTGAGGAGATTTACTGTGGACCAGTTGGAGCAGACAACAACTTGTGTTTATATGGGCCTTTCACATGATAAAACATTACAAGATGCTTCACAGAGGCATTATAAAACAAAAAATGACACTGAGTCACATGGGATATAAGGGCAGATGACTAAAAGCTTGTTGAAAGAGGTACGTTTAAGCAGCGTCTTAAAGGAGGAAAGAAAGGTAGAGAATTTTATAATTAAGGCATTGTTTAACCACAAACTAGTGTCAGTCAACGAGCACGGTGGTGATAGGTAAACAGCATTGGGTGTGCATTAGGACATGGGGCAGCAGAGGTTTGGATAACCTCAAGTTTATGCAGAGGGGTAGAATGTACAAAGGCCGGTCAGGAGCACATTGGAATAATCAAGTCTAGAGATAACAAAGGTATCGAAAAGGATTTTGTTCGCGTATGAGCTGAAGCCAGGCAGAGATGCACAATGTTAGGAAGGGGGAGATTGGTGTCTCTTATTAGTGGTGCTGATATGGCTCACCTCGGGGTAACATGTGACATCAAAGTTGCGAAGAGCCTGGCTCAGTCTCAGACAATTTCCAGGGAGAGGGCTGGAGTCAATTGCTAGGGAATGGAGTTTATATCGGGGACCAAAGATAATGGCTTCAATCTTCCCAATATTTTGGTGGAAGAAATTTCTGCTTATTCAGTCCCGGATGTGGGATAAGCAGTCTGATAATTCAGTACCAGTGCAGGAGTCAAGGGAGGTGATGAGCTAAAGCCGAGTGTCTTCAGCATACATATTAAAGCTGTTGTGTTCTCAGGTGATGTTGCTGTCCAACAACATGTAGATAAGAAATAGGAAGGGACCAAGGATAGATCCTTGCGCACCAGAGAAACTACTGGAAAAGTAAGAGAAGTCATTTTTGGCTATTCTGTGATGATGATGAGATAAATAAGAATGGAAGCAGGTGAGAGCAGTCCCACCCAGCTGGACAACAGAGGAGAGGTGTTGGAGGAGGATGGTGTGATCAACCATGTCAAAGGCTGCAGACAGGTTGAGAATGATGAGGATGGAAAGTTTACCTCTATCACAGTCACAGAGGATGTCATTTATGATTTTGATCAGAGCTGGTTCAGTGCTGTGGCAGGAGTGGAAACCTGATTGGAGGGATTCAAACATGGAGTCCCGGGAAAGTTGGGTGTGAATCCAAGAGACATTTGTTGTGGAGCCTATCACTTTGGTTGAAGGAGATTTACATATTGGAAAAGAGGAATACTAAAGGCAACACCTCAAAAGAACCTAATTTGCTGTAAAGCACTTTAAGACAGCCTGAGGATGTGGAAGGCATTATATAAATACAAGTCCTTTCTTTAGATTGTGTAGTTTCTGGCTGAGTGGCTATTTCTGTGCTGCAACATCTAGCATTTAATTTCAAAACATCTTTTCTTTTGGTAAAATAGGATAAATTTAGATTAACTGCTCAGTATGAATCCCAACACTTTATTCTCAATCTGGCCTGATGAAGCCACTTTGATCCTGTCACTTTGCTGTCAAGCAGTTTATTAGTTCCACAGTTTGAAAGAATCAAAATGGAATTTGCACATTCAGCCTAACTGGTTCATGCCAGTGTTTATACTGCACACGAGCCTCCTCCCTACCTTTCTTCATCTCACCGTATCAACATTACCTTCTATTCCTTTCATGTGTTTACCTGTCTTCTCCCTCAATCCATCTTTGCTGTTCATAAGTATTCCCCATTGCACTATCTAACCATACCCTGGGTGAAAGACATTTTTCCTGAATTCCCTATCTTATATTTAAGGTTCTGAGTTTTGATCTTCTCTGCAAGTGAAAACACCTTACATAGAATATACAGCACAGCAAGAGGCCATTCCACCTAACCGGCCCTTACCACTGTTTATGCTGCTCTTAAACCTCCTTCTGTCTTTTCCCATCTACATCTAACTCTCTGTTCCTTGCAAAGGCTTGTCCAAACTCCCTTAAATGTAACATACTGTGCATCTCAATCGCTCCCTGTGGCAGTGAGTTCCACATTCTCACCACTCTAGGTGAAGAAGTTTCTTCTGAATTCCCTATTGGATTTCTTGGTGATTATCTTACATTGATGGCCTCTAATTATGCTCTTTTCACAAGAGGAAACATTTTTTCTATCCGCTCGATCGAAACCTTTCAGAATTTTTAAGACCTCTATTGGGTCATCCCTCAGCTGCTCTTTTCGAGGGAGGAAAGACTCAACTTGTTCATGCTTTCCTGATAGGTATAATCTCTTAGTTCTGGCCTCAATTGGGGCCTCGCTGGGGAGATGATAGTGTAGTGGTAATGTCACTGGACTAGTAATCTAAATCTAGAGGCCCAGGCTAATGCCTTGGGGTCTAGAGTTTGAATCCCACCATGGCAACTGGTGGAATTTAAATTCAATTAATAAATCTGGAATATAAAGCTAGTCTCAGTAATGGTGACCATGAAACCATTGTCAGTTGTCGTAAAAACCCATCTGGTTCACTAATGCCTTTTAGGGAAGGAAATCTGCCATTCTTACCTGGTCTGGCCTACACATGACTCCAGACTCCAGACCCTCTTAACTGCGCTCTGAAATGGCCAGACAAGTGACTCAGTTCAAAGGCAACAAATCAAGGCCTTGCCAGCAAACCCACATACCAGGGAAGAATAAATAAAAAAGACCTTGTAAATTCTTTTGCAATTTCTCTAGTATCTCTATATCCTTTTTATGGTATGGCAACCAAAACTGTACAGAGCATTCCCAAGTGTGTTCGATACAAGTTTAACATAACTTCTTTGCTTTTCAATTGAATCCATCTAGAAAAAAAAGTAGCGATTTGCTTAAATTTTTATGACCTTATTAATCTACCTCACTAATTGGAATGATTTGTGTATTTGTATAACTGGATGTCTTTGCTCCTCAAGTTCACTTCAACTCTCTTCCATAGGCTTTCTTATTCTTTATACCAAAATACGCCATTTCACACAAAGCTCTTTGAAATGCATTTGACAATTACACACACATTCTGTAAATTTATTTATGTCTTGCTATTACAGAGACTTGGTTGAAGGATGGACAGGATTGGCAGAAAAACGTTCCAGGACTTAGATGTTTCAGGCAGGATAGAGAGGGATGTAGAAGAGGTGGGGGAGTTGCACTGCTGGTTAAGGAGAATATCACAGCTGTATAACAGAAGAACAACACGGAGAGCTCATGCAGTGAGACAATATGGGTTAGAGCTCCGGAATAGGAAGGGTGCAGTCACAATGTTGGGGGTTTACTATAGGCCTCCCAGTTGTCGGCGGGAGATTGAGGAACAGTTATGCAGGCAGATTTTGGAAAGATGGAAAAGCAATAGAGTTGTTGTGGTGGGTGATTTTAACCTTCCCTATATTGACTGGGAATCATTTAGTGCTAGGGGTTTGGATGGTGCAGAATTTGTAAGGTGCATCCAGGAGGGCTTCCTGAGACAATATGTAGATAGTCCAACTAGGGAAGGGGAAATACTGGACCTGGTATTAGGAAATGAATCTGGCCAGGTGGTCGAAGTTTCAGTAGGGGAGCATTTTGGGAAAAGTGACTATAATTCAGTAAGTTTCAAGGTACTGATGGATAAGGATAACGAGTCCTCGGGTTAAGGTGCTTAATTGGGGGAAGGCTAATTGTAACAATATTAGGCAGGAACTGAGGAATCTAGACTGGAGGCAGATGTTTGAGGACAAATCAACAACTGACATGTGGGGTTCTTTCAAAAATCAGTTGATAAGAATTCAGGACCGGCATGTTCTTGCTAGGATGGAGGATAAGTTTGGAAATTTTCAGGAACCTTGGATAATGAAGGATATTGTGAGATTAGTCAAAAAGAAAAATGAAGCATTTGTAAGGGCTAGAAGGCTGGGAACAGATGAAACCCGTGAAGAATATAAAGAAAGTAGGAAGAAACTTAAGCAAGGAGTCAGGAGGGCTAAAAGGGGTCATGAAATGTAATTGGCAACCAGGATTAAGGAAAATCCCAAGGCCTTTTATACATATGTAAAAAGCAAGAGGGTAGCCAGGGAAAGGGTAGGCCCACTCAGGGACAGAGGTGGGAATCTGTGTGTGGAGCCAGAAGAAATGGGAGAGATACTAAATGAATACTTCTCATTAATTTTCACCAAAGAGAAGGACTTAGCGGTTGATTTGTGTGTAGATAGCCTGGATCATGTTGAGAACAAAAAAGAGGAGGAGTTAGGTGTCTTGAAGAATATTAAGGTGGATAAGTCCCCTGGGCCAGATGGGATCTACCCCAGAGTACTGAGGGAGGCAAGGGAGGAGATTGCTGGGGCCTTGATGGAAATCTTTGTATCCTCACTGGCTATGGGTGAGGCCCCAGAGGACTGGAGAATGGCCAATGTTATTCCATTGTTTAAGAAGGGTAGCAGGGATAATCCAGGAAATTACAGGCCGGTGAGCCTTACATCAGTGGTAGGGAAATTATTGGAGAAGATTCTTCGTGACAGGATTTACTACCATTTGGAAGCAAATAGGTGTATTAGTGAGAGGCAGCATGGTTTTGTGAAGGGGAGGTCGTGCCTCACTAATTTGATCGAGTTTTTCGAGGAAATGACAAAGATGATCGACGATGGAAGGGCAGTTGGTGTTATCTACATGGATTTCAGTAAGGCTTTTGACAAGATCCCTTATGGCAGACTGGTACAGAAGGTAAAGTCGCATGGGATCAGAGGTGAGCTGGCAAGATGGATACAGAATTGGCTTGGTCATAGAAAACAGAGGGTAGCAGTGGAAGGATGTTCTTCTGACTAGTGGTGTTCCGCAGGGATCAGTGCTGAGACCTTTGCTGTTTGTAGTATACGTAAATGATTTCTAGGAAAATGTAACTGGGCTAATTAGTCAGTTTGCAGGCGACACTAAGGTTGGAGGAGTTGCAGATAGTGAAGAGGATTGGCAAAGGATACAACAGGATATAGATCGGTTGGAGACTTGGGCGCCAAAATGGCAGATGGAGTTTAATCCAGACAATTGCAAGGTAATGCACTTTGGAAGGTCTAATACAGGTAGGAATTATACAGTAAATGGCAGAACCCTTAAATGCATCGACGGGCAAAGGGATCTGGGTGTACAGGTCCACAGGTCACTGAAATTGGCAACGCAGGTGGATAAGGTAGTCAGGAAGGCACATGGCATGCTTGCCTTCATCAGCAGGGGTATTGAGTATAAGAGCTGGGAAGTCATGCTGCAGCTGTATAAAACCTTGGTGAGGCCACACTTGGAATGTTGCGTGCAATTCTGGTTGCCACATTACCAGAAGGATATGGAGGTGTTGGAGAGGGTGCAGAGGAGTTTTACCAGGATGCTGCCCAGTCTGGAGGTTATTAGCTATGAGGAGAGATTGGAGAATCTCGGATTGTTCTCACTAGAGCAACAGAGATTGAGGAGCGACTTGATAGAAGTTTACAAAATTATGAGTGGCATGGACAGAGTAGATAGTCAGAAGCTTTTTCCCAGGGTGGAAGAGTCAATTACTAGGGGACATAGATTTAAGAGGAGAGGAGAAAACTTTATAGAGGAGATGTGTGGGGCAAGTTTTTTATGCAGAGGGTAGTGAGTGTCTGGAATTCTATGCCAGAGGAGGTGGTGGAAGCAGATCTGATAGTGGTGTTTAAGAGGCAGCTTGACAAATACATGAATAGGATGGGAATAGAGGGATATGGACCCCGGAAGTGCAAAATGTTTTAGTTTGACAGGCAATATGATCGGCGCAGGCTTGGAAGGCCAAAGAGCCTGTTCCTGCGCTGTACTTTCTTTGATCTTTGTTCTTTGTGTTTTGTCGTTGTCCTTCTGTTTTGACTATAACACCTCAAAATTTTGTGTTGTCTTCAAATTTTGAAATTCTGATTCCTGAGATTTATATAAAAATGACCAACTTTGTTCCCAGCCAATTCCTGTGGAATGTGAATAGCCAACATTTTGCTGGTCTGAGTAACACATTTAATGCCTAAACTGTCTTCTGTTTAGTAGCCCAGCTATTTATCCATTCTGCTGATTGTCCTGACTCCACATTCCCCATGAAAGAAAATGGTGTTTGATAGATGGTATAGATTGATGAATGTTGAAGAAGACTTTGAAATTCTTATAGAGGTGATTCTGAGAAGAATTTAAAATTAGCGTCCCTTTGGGAATAAGGTTCCACCTGGAAGACCATAAAGTTTCTAAGATAAGGGAGGCTGCAGCAATGGCAGATGACTACGAACTGTTAATAACAAGTCTTTGTTTGGGAACTTGAATTCAAGAAAGAAAATGTGTAACCTTTTGATGTTTATCATTACAAAAAATCAGAGAATAGAATTCTACAATGCTACAATTCTATGATTCTTTTATTGATTATACCTTTGAGTAAATATTCCATTATCTTACCAATCTCTGACATTAAGCTAACTGGTCTCTTCTTCCATGGACGCATTCTCTCTTCCTTTTTAGATATAAACATTAGATGCCTGCTAGCCCTCTGGCACTATTCCCATTTCTAATTAATTCTATATATTTGTAACAGTCGTCAATTCATTACAGCACGGAAGGAAGCCATTCAGCCCACCAAGTCCATGCTGGCTCTCTGTAGAACAACCTAGTCAGTCCCATTCCTCCACTAGATCCCTGTATCTCTGCAAATTTATTTCCCTCAGCTGTCCATCCAGTTTCCTTTTGAGATCATTCATACTGTCATGAGAGGGGTGGAAGTGGAAATAGAGTTCCAGGTCATTACCACTCGCTGTGTAAAAAGTTCTTCCTCACATTCCCCTGCATCTCTTACCCAAAACCTTAAACCTGTTAGGGCTGGAAGAAGGTGGGTTTCAGTGCAGCCTTAAAACAGGGCTCATACGGGTTCACAGAATCATACAGAATCACACGGTGCAGAAGAGGCCCTTCGAGTCTGCACCGACATGTGAAAAACACCTGTCCTACCTACCGTCAAAAAATAAATCAGCAACTGCAAGTTACTTCAGGAAAAAGTAGAATTTATTTAGCGATAAACAGTACAATGGCCATTGGGAGCAGGTCACAATAAACCTGCTCAATGATAAAGCGTTCAACAAGCAATATTTATACAGTGGCTCCAGCATATTCACACAGTGATCCTATTAACTTGAGTGGTCTTATTAACTTGAGTGATTTTATTAACTTGCCCTTCTTTATTCTCTTATAATTATATCCATGTTAGCTAATTGATTTTGTTTACCCATACAGTTTCTTGATTGTCCCTTATCTATGTCCCTTAGCAATGTACTATTCATTCCATGAGACAACATCTGATCCTTTTTATCTGTGTCATAATCATGTAACAATCAGGTAGTTATACATCAACCGTTATCAGTGCATGCAGTTATATCTCACAATAGGTCAGGTAATCGGTAAGTTAACTAAGTAATTACATCAGATGCAAGACAAACAGTTTTACAAAGACAGTTTACAAGACATTGTTGCATCAAATTAGAATACAATCAACAGCTTACGAGACACAGAATACAAAGAACAGGGAAGTTAAAAAACCAAGCTGGCCACCATACTTAGGTAATTAATTGCGCACAAAGTTCATTTTATTCTGGCGATGCTCTAAGAATACTTTCCTGGTTTTCCCACAAAGCTTACAATTTCAATTTAAAATTTATCTGCATGCACATAAGGTACAAGTTCCAACATAGTCAGAATTGTTAACATTTTAAAAACAGAATTACCTGGAAAAACTCAGCAGGTCTGGCAGCATTGATGGAGAAGAAAAGAGTTCACGTTTCGAGTCCTCATGACCCTTCGACAGAACTAGGTGAATCCCAGGGAGGGTTGAAATATAAGCTGGTTTAAGGTGGTGGTGTGAGGGGGGGGTGGGGGGGGTTGGGTGGGGGGAGAGAAGTGGAGGGGGGTGGTGTGGTCGTAGGCAAAAGCAGTGATAGAAGCAGATCATCAAAAGATGTCACCGACAGCAGGACAAAAGAACACATAGGTGTCGAAGTTGGTGATATTATCTAAACGAATGTGCTAATTAAGAATGGATGGTAGGGCACTCAAGGTATAGCTCGAGTGGGGGTGGGGGGAGCATAAAAGATTTAAAAATATTTTAAAATAATGGAAATAGGTGGGAAAAAGAAAAATCTATATAATTTATTGGAAAAAACAAAAGGAAGTGGGAAGAAACAGAAAGGGGGGGTGCGGGTTGGGGATGGAGGGGGAGGTCAAGACCTAAAGTTGTTGAATTCAATATTCAGTCCGGAAGGCTGTAAAGTGCCTAGTCAGAAGATGAGGTGTTGTTCCTCCAGTTTGCGTTGGGCTTCACTGAAACAATGCAGCAAGCCAAGGACAGACATGTGGGCAAGAGAGCAGGGTGGAGTGTTGAAATGGCAAGCGACAGGGAGGTTTGGGTCATTCTTGCGGACAGACCGCAGGTGTTCTGCAAAGCGGTCGCCCAGTTTACGTTTGGTCTCTCCAATGTAGAGGAGACCGCATTGGGAGCAACGAATGCAGTAGATTAAGTTGGGGGAAAAGCAAATGAAATGTTGCTTCACTTGAAAGGAGTGTTTGGGCCCTTGGGTGGTGAGGAAAGAGGAAGTGAAGGGGCAGGTGTTACATCTTTTGCGTGGGCATGGGGTGGTGCATCAACAGAAATGGTGAAGGGTCATTTGGACTTGAAACGTTAACTGTGCTCCTATCCTCAGATCCTGCCAGACCTGCTGGGTTTTTCCAGGTATTTTTGTTTTTGTGTTGGGGAGTTACAGGTGCAAATTGCCATGTGGAAATATGTTGTGGTGATAACAGAGACCTGGCTCAAGGAAGGGCAGGACTGGTTGTTAAATATTCCTGGGTACAAGGTATTCAGAAAAGATAAGAAAGGAAGGAAAGGAAGAGGGGTAGTGGTAAAGTTTAAGGAGAGCATTGCAGTGCTGGAGAAAGATAATGTTCCAGAGGGTTCAAGGACAGAATCAATTTGGCTAGAGCCAAGGAACAATAAGGGAGCAATTACATTGCTCAGTGTAGTCTATAGGCCGCCAAATTGTGAAAAGGACGTAGAAGATCAAATCTGCAGGGAAATTATGCAGGCATTATAGAGTAGTTATAATGGGGGACTTTAATTACCTGAATGTAGACTGGGACAGTGGTTGTATAAAGGGTGGAGAGGGTTAAAAGTGCCTAGATTGTGTTCAGGAGAATTTTCTACAGCAGTATGTGTCCAATCCAACAAGAAGCAACACACTTGGACCTAATTCTTGGAAATAAGGTAGATCAAGTGTCAGTGGGGTAACATTTAGGAGACAGTGATTATTGCATTGTACGTTTTAGGATGATGATAGAAAAGGATGATAGACAATCCAGAGTAAGAATAATTAGCTGGCAAGAGCCGAGTTTGACGGGGCAAGAATGGAGCTGGGCCAGATAGACTGGAACGAAAGATTGGCGGAAAATACTGTAGCTGAACAATGGGCTACCTTCAAAAAAGAATTGGTTCGGGCACAGTCAAGATATATTTCATCGAAAGGGAAAGGTAGGGCAAACAAATCCAGAGCTCCCTGGATGGGAAAGGAGATTGAAATTAAGATAAAGGAGAAAAAGCATGCTTATGATAGGTGTACAAGAGGAATACAAAAGCTTCAGAGGGAGGTGAAAAATCATACAGAAGCGAGGAGGGATTATGAGAAAAGACTGGCAGACAACATAAAGAGGAATCCCAAAGTCTTGTGCATCCATATAAATAGTAAAAGGAGGAGGAGAGCCGATTAGGTACCTAAAAGGGAATTTACACATGGACGAAGGGGCTATAGCTAAGGTGTTAAATTAATACTTTGCATCAATCTTTACCAAGGAGGTAGGTGCTACCCAGGCTATGGTGACAGACAAGGAAACTCTGTCACTTGAAGGGTTCAAAATTGATAAGGAGAAAGTGTTGAATAGACTGTTGGTACTTAAAGTTGACAAGGCACATGGGCCGCATGAGATGCATCCAAAGATATTGAAGGAAGTGAGAGTAAAAATTGCAGGGGCACTGGCCATAATCTTTCAGTCTTCCCTAGACTCAGGGGAGGTGCCAGAGGACTGGAGAATCGCAAACACTACACCCTTGTTCAAAAAAAGTTGGAAGGATAAGCCCAGCATTTACAAACCAGTCAGTGGTGGGCAAAATTCTAGAAACAATTATTTGGAATAGAATTAGTAGTCACATGGAAAAATGTGGGTTGATAAGGAAGAGTCAGCATGGATTTCTAAAGGGGAAATTTTGTTTAACTAAATTGCTGAAGTTTTTTTTAAGAGGTAACAGAAAAAGTCGATCATGGACTTTGAAAAGGCATTTGATACAGTGCCACACAAACTGACTTGTGAGAACAGTTATTACTTATGGAATAAAAGGGGCAATAGCAACATGGATTCAAAATTGGCTCAAAAATAGGAAGCAGAGAGTAATGGTCAATGGATATTTTTCAAGCTGGAGGAAGGTTTGAAGTGGAGTGGGGTCGGTATTGGGCCCCTTGCTTTTCCTGATGTATATTAATGATTTAGATCTTGGTGTGCAGGGGAAATTTCAAACTTTGCAGATGATACGAAGCTTGGGAGTGTTGTGAACTGAGGAGGATGGTGTGGAACTTCAAGAGGACATAGACAAGTTGGTGAAGTGGGCAGATTGGTGGCAGATGAAGTTCAATGCAAAGAAGTGTGAGGTGATGCATTTTGGTAGGAAGAACATGGAGAGACAATATAAAATAAGGGGTGAAATTTTGAAGGGGGTGCAGGAGCAGAAAGACTTGGGTGTATACGTGCATAGATCATTGAAGGTGGCAAGGCAGGTGGAGAGAGTAGAAAACATATAGTATCCTGGGTTTTATTAATAGGGACATGGAGTAGAAGAGCAGGGAAGTTATGCTGAATTTATAAAAGACACTTGTTAGACCTCAGCTAGAGTATTGTGTACAGTTCTGGGCACCATATTATAGGAAGGATGTGAACACATTGGAGACAATGCTGAAGAGGTTTACAATAATGGTTCCAGGGATGAGAAACTTCAGCTACGAAGATCAATTGGAGAGGTTGGGACTGTTCTCCCTGGAGTGAAGAAGGCTAAGAGGAGATTTGATAGAAATGCTCAAAGTCATGAGGGGGTTGAACAGAGTAGATGGGGAGAAGCTGTATCCCCCTTGTAAGAGGATCAAGAATGAGAGGGCACCAAACTTAATTGATTCGCAAAAGAAGCAAATGTGATGTGAGAAACAGCTTTCTCACACGAGTGGTTCAAGTCTGGAATGCTCTGCCTGAAAGTGTGGTGGAGGCAGGTTCAATTGAGGCATTCAAGAGGGCCTTAGATGATTATTTGAATAGAAACAATGTGCAGGGGTACAGGGAAAAGGCAGGGCAATGGCACTAGGTCATAATGCTCATTTGTAGAGCCGGTGCAGACACGATGGGCCGAATGGCTTCCTGTGCTGTTAAAATTTTGTGATTCTGTGATTGCTAGTCCTTATACCATCAGCTAATGGGAAGAGATTTTTCTTGTCTAACTGATCCAAATCTGTCATAAACTTATACACCTCTATCAAATCTCCCTCAATCTCCTTTGCTCCAAGGAGAACAACCCCAGCTTCTCCAACCTGACCTTGTAAATAAAACCCTCTGTCCCTGGAACCATCTGGTAAATCTCCCCTGCACCCTCTCAAGGACCCTCAGATCCTTCCTAAAATCTGGTGACTAGATGCTGTACTCCAGTGGTGACCTAACCAGAGCTTTATAAAAGTTCAGTGTAACTTCCCTGCTTTTTATGCCTCTTTATGAAGCCCAAGATCCCACTCTCTTATTATGTTGTGTCACCTTCAGAGATGGATGCACGATTTATCTGCCCATTCTGCTGGCTTGTCTGCGTCCAGTTCCAGGGGATTGACATCATCCTCAATGTTTGCCACACTTCAGCTCTGGAATCATTGGCAAATTATGAACTTTTACTTCGTATTCCAATATCGAAGTCATTTATAAATAATCAAGAATACAGTGGTAACTTCTGAACTCCAAGTCAGTGTACAATATCTGTGGGGTGAAATGCTCCCCTGACCCCACACCCCACCCCCCGGGAAGTTCCCAAGTAACGATTGCACAGCAATTGTCCAGGAAGTGTAAGCTGGGAATCATCCAAAAATGTGACTTGCCCACCCTACATCCACCCCCAACCCTCCACACCTGACACAACAATTTCCCCAAATCCCACCCGCTTAACGTACATTTACCCTCTCCCTGGCTTGTCATAGTAGCTGGACTTTTAAACTTGACCAGTTTATGGCAGCTGGTGCCATAAAAAAGGAGGCGTGGCTTACTTACCTTTGGCAGAGCTCCCGTCAGCTGTAGGCCTTGAGAACCCACGGTGCTGCACAGATCTTGTCCGGAGCCTAAGTTGGAAGGCCAGCCGAGATGGGAATGGCTGGATTTTAAGGTAAGTAGTTACGAGTGGAGTGGTGATCTGACTCAATTGTCACTCCACTGGAAGTTATGGCCCAGTAGTTTGCATCTGTCTTAAGAGCAGTAGATCCAAAAACACTGTGAAAATGACAAAGAACCAAGGGTCTAGTGAAAATGAGGAACTTAGAGAAATCAGTGTAAATAAAGAGAGAATACAGGAGAAATTAAATGATGACAAGTCTCCTGGACCTGATGAACTGCATCCTAGGTTTTAAAAGAGGTAGTTGCAGCGATAGTGAATGAATTGCTTTTCATCTCCCCAGATTCCTTAAATTCTGGAACAGTTCCAAAGGATTGGAAGGTATAATCCCTGCTATTTAAGAAAGGAGGGAGAGAAAACAGGAAAACCACAGGCCAGTTAGTCTAATATCAGTAGTAGGTAAAATGCTAGAAACTTGTTATCTGAGGTTTGTTCATTGTGGCTCTTCACACATCTCTGCACCAGGGTTTCACAACGGGTCAAGGAGAAGAGGTAGACTCTTAACAACTACCTCAGCTGGTATGGGAACTGCCGGCATTATTAATTATCACGCACAGCTAACTGGCCCCTATAGAGGTTATTATAGAAGATTAAAACTTGTGGGATTGGGGGTAATATATTAAGCAGCATGGATTGACGATTGGTTAATGGTCAAAAAATAGAGCAGCAACAAACATTATGTGTTTTGGGTGGCAGGCTGTGCCAATCAGGGTACCATAGGATTAGTACTTGAGCCACAATCTATATAAATTACTTGAATGAGGGGACTGAGTGTGCAAATTTACTGACAATACCAAGTTATTGGGAAATTAAAGGAGGAGACCGCAAGGGGTTGGGGAATGATATGGACAGGTTGGATAAGACTATGGTAAGTGGAACGAGTGTGAAGTTACCCACTTAAGTAGGAAAATTCAAAAAGCAGAGTAATAGAGAAATGTTTTGGTTTAGCGGGGCCTGGCTGTCCTCGTACATCAATTACAGAAAGTTAACATGACAGGTACAGTGAGAGGCTAGGAAGGCAAATGGTATGTTAGCTTTTCTTACAAAGGAATTGGAGTATAAGAGGGAATAAATCTTATTACAATTGTACAGGGCATTGGGGAGAGCACACCTGGAGAAATTAAATGATGACACCTGTAGCATTGTGTGCAGTTTTGATCTCTTTACCTAAGGAATGACTTGCCTAGAGGGAATGAAATGAAGGTTCACAAGACTGGGTTCCTGGGATAAGGGACTTGTCCTATGAGGGGAGATTGGGTAGACCTTACCCAAATTTCCTGGAGTTTAGAAGAATGTGAGGTGCTCTCATTGAAACATAAAATTCTTAAGGGGCTTGACAGGGTAGATGCCAAGAAAATGTTTCCCTTGGCTGGGGAGTCTAGAACATAGGATCAGAGTCTCAGAATACAGGGTCAGCCATTTAGGACTGAGATGAGGAGAAATTTCTTCACTCAAAGGGTTGTGAATCACGTCCTACTTTGATTCAGTTCGAGTCCACCCCAGTGGTACAGTTTCTTCATTTGCTAGCCTGTATTAGCTGGGTGCTAATGAAATGGAACCCCCGACCCCCACCTTTTCTAAATCAAGTTTGTTAGCCACACATTTACCTTCCTAATCTGTACATAGCTCCTGACATCCCCTTATCAACTTCTCTGTTACTTCCTCAAAAAACTCCAGCAAGCTAGTTAAACATGATTTTCCCTTGATGAACCCACATTGGTTTTCCTTAATTATCCTGTGCTTGTCTAAGTGACTATCGATTTTATCCCTTTCTATAGTTTCCAGAAATTTCCCTACCACTGAGATCAAACTGACTGGCCTGTAGTTGCCAGTTTTATCCTTGCATCACTTTTTGAACAAAGGTGTAACATTCGCAATTCTCCAGTCTTCTGGCACCTCCCCTGTGTCTAAGGAAGAATGGAAGATTATCACTAGTGCTTCTGCAATTTCCACTCTCACTTCCCTCCATACCCTTGGATATATCTCATCTGGTTCTGGTACCTTACCTTTTTTTGAGTAAAGATAGCCTTTCCAACACCACCTTCCTCTCAACTGTAAGTTATTGTAGTGTACCAGTTACCTCCTCTCTCACCTCAGCCTGGTTAGGATCCTCTTCCTTTGTAAATGCAGATGCAAAGAACTCGTTCAACACCTCCGCTATTTTTCCAGCCTCCCCATGCAAGACCCCTTTTTTGTCCCTCCTCTTTCATTTACCACCATTTTATTATTCACATGCTTTGTTATGATGTGGCAGATGATGTGTGCCTGGCAGACCAAGTCCACAAGAGAATCTTGGTCGTGCTATCACAATGGTTCTGCAATTTGTATTTATTACGAGATGTGTGCACTGAATTCAGTAGTAGTAAGCCCACCAAGACCTTTACAGATTTTAAAAATATTTATTAAAATATTTATTAACAAAATATAAAAATTTCAAGCACATTCATAAGACTACAGATTACTTATTACTTTAATAACTCCTAAAATTCAAAATTAACCTGAGTCCCAGTTACACCCCCTTTAAGACAACAGTCCAAAATAGATTTTAGATTTAAAACAGATCCAGCAAGTTAACACAATATCCACTTGACAGTAGAATTCCAAATAGTTTTTCCCAAACTTCAGCTTTGCTACCTGGCAGACTTATGCACAAATACTGGAGCTTCATTAAGACTATTTCACACTCTCCTGCTAGATCTTACATGGCCTCCTCTTTCCACATAGCCTTTCATTCTCCTTTATATATGTTTCTCTATTTGAAGCTTAACTAGTGTGAGTCATCTCAGCTCACCTCAGCTCTATTTAAGAAAGGGATTATTTAGAAGCACACAATAGTGTGCTTGCACACGAACAGGGGAGAGACCTCATCCTGAGTGAGACAAAGCCAGAGTGAGTGTGGGTATTGGCAATTTGGTGCACAGTGGGAACTGAACTGGTAAGTCTTTTTCTTTAATTTCTCTTTAATTGTTATAAGTTCAGCAGTCTAGTTAAAAGGTTGGTAAGGTAGCTGACTCAGCTGACTGTGTGACAGTTAACTGTCAATCACCTGAAGCCTGATTGGAGCCTGACCAGGTGTTAATTACTATTTGAAGCTTAACTAGTGTGGGTCATCTTAGCTCACCTCAGCTTTATTTAAGAGAGGGACTAATAAGAAGCACATGACAGTGTGTTTGCACATGAACAGGGGAGAGACCTCATCATGAGTGAAACACAGCCAGAGTGAGTGTGGGTATTGACAATTTGGTGCATAGGGGAAGAGGTGCTCTTTGCAGTTTTTCTTTGCTATCCAACTTCTTAAATCTTCAGGGAGTGATCTTGCCCTGCTGTTGCTGTAAAGGCTGCAAGGGAAAGGAATGACTGGTAAGTAGTGGGTAAGGTTGGATAAGTATTTACTACTTTTATAGTTTAAGGTCTTTTTGTGGTTTATAGTTTGTATATTCTGTAGTAATGACGATTAGGAAAGAAGGGCCCTAGAGTAATTGATTTAAAAGGTTTAATTTAAATGGCAGGAGAGCTCAAAGCCATGGTGTGCTCCATGTGGGAAGCCGGAGACATTTCCAGTGCCTGGGACCAAAATATGTGCAGGAAGTGTGTCCAGCTGCAGCTCCTGGAAGTTCAGGTTTCAGAGCTGGAACAGCGGCCAGGGACACTGTGGAGCAGTGTTGAAGTTCTGTCGAAGGGTCATGAGGACTCGAAACATCAACTCTTTTCTTCTCCGCCGATGCTGCCAGACCTGCTGAGTTTTTCCAGGTAATTCTGTTTTTGTTTTGGATTTCCAGCATCCGCAGTTTTTTTGTTTTTAACACTGTGGAGCATCCGCGAGTCTGAGAGCATTGTGAATAGCATGTTTAGAGAGGTGGTCATACCGCAGATGAAGGGACTTGAGGAAGGAAGGGAATGGGTGACCACCAGGCAGTCCAAGAGAAACAGGCAGGTAGTTTAGGGTCCCTGGGGTCCTGCTCGCAAATCGGTATTCCATTGTGGAGGCTGGTTTCTCCAAGGAGTGCAGACAGAGTCAAGCTTCTGGCACCACAAACAGCCTGTCTATACAGGAGGGGAGGAAGAGAGGAAGAACAATAGAAATAGGGGATTCTATAGTCAGGGGAACAGATAGGCGCTACTGTTGCTGTCAATGAGACTCCAGGATGGTGTGTTGCCTCCCTGGTGCCAGGGTCCGGGATGTCACTGAACAGCTGCAGGGCATCCTGAAGTGGGAGGGTGATAAGGCAGAGGCCATGGTACATGTTGGTACTGATGATATAGGTAGAAAGAGGGATGAGGTCTTGCATCAAGAATTCAGGGAGTTAGGCAGTAGACTAAAAAGCAAGACCTCTCGGGTTGTAATCTCTGGATTACTCCCAGTGGCACGTGCTAGCGAGCTCAGAAATAGGAGAATAGTGCAGATGAATACATGGCTTAAGATTTGGTGCAGGAGGGAGGGTTTTAGATTCCTGGATCACTGGGACTGTTTCTGGGGAAGGTGGGATCTGTACAAGCAGGACGTCTACATCTGAACCAGAGCAGGATGAACATCTTTGCGGGCAGGTTTGCTCGTGCTGTTGGGAGGAGTTTAAACTAATTTGGCAGGGGGAGGGGACACAGAATGTTAGCAGAATAGGGATACATCATAATACAGAAAAACAAGTCAGAGGGAGTACAGCTGCATTAAGTTTCAAGGGATAAGGCAAGGCTGGATGGCCTCTACTTTCATGCCAGGAGTGTTACAGGTAAAACAGATGAGTTAAGGGTGAGGATTGACATGTGGAATTGTGATATAGTAGCTATCACTCATGACATGGCTCAGGGAGGAGCAGGATTGGCAGCTCAATATTCCAGGATATAGAATCTTCAGGCCAAACAGGGAAGGGGGTAAGAGAGGAGGAGGCATTGCATTATTAGTTAAGGTGTCAGTTACTGAAGTAAGGAGCGATGATATCTTAGAGGGGGCGTTGAATGAAGCTTTGCGGGTAGAGCTTAGGAATAAAAAAGGGGCAACCACATTGATAGGTATTTATTATAGACCCCCAGATAGTCAGCGGTAAGTTGAGGAGCAAATATGTGCACAATTTGCGGAGGTGTGTAAAAACAATAATAATAGGGTAATTATATTAGGTTATTTCAACCTTCCCAACATTAATTGGGATAGATATAGTGTTAAGGGTTTGGATGGAGTGGATTGCTTGAAATGTGTACCGGATAACTTTTTAGGTCAATATGTAAAGGGTCCAGGATGGTGCAGTGCTGGAGCTAATTCTGGGGAATGAAGCCGGACAGGTGGCTGAAGTGCTGGTGGGGGAGCAATTTAGTGATGGTGACCACAACATGGTACAATTTAAGCTTGTAATGGATAAAGAAATAGACAAGTTGCAAAGAAATGTTTTGGATCGAAAA
Source organism: Carcharodon carcharias (assembly GCF_017639515.1). Lineage (NCBI taxonomy): Eukaryota > Metazoa > Chordata > Chondrichthyes > Lamniformes > Lamnidae > Carcharodon > Carcharodon carcharias. The sequence goes on from NC_054476.1 coordinate 102,997,089, forward strand.
GAGTGGATTTTAGTAAAATAAGACAGGGTTTGGCCAAGGTAGACTTGGAAAAGCCACTTGTGGGGAAATCTACAGAGGAGCAGTAGGGGGCATTCAAAAAGGAAATGGGGAGGGAACAGGCTCAACGTGTTCCCTCTACGGTGATAGGAAGGAGTAACAAGCCCAGAGAACCAGAGACATTCAGGATACGATGAGAAGGAAAAAAGGCTTTTAGCAGGTGTAAGGGAAGCAAATCAGCAGAGGCATTAGTGGAGTGCAGAAAGTGCAGGGTGGAGCTTAAGAAAGCAATTAGGAAAGCAAAGAGGGGACATGAGAAAGCTCTGGCTGGTAAAAGTAGGGAAAATCCCAAGATATTCTATAAGTATATCAATGGGAAGAGGATAATTAGGGAAAGAGTAGGGCCCATTAGGGACCAAGGGGGCAATCTATGGATGGAGCCAGAGGACATCAGTAGAGTGTTGAACGAATACTTCACATCCGTCTTCACCCAAGAGAATGAGAATGAAGGTATGATGCTTGGGGAGAGAGACTACGAGGTTCTTGAGCAAATTGATATAAGGAGTGACAAGGTATTGGAGGTATTGGCAGGCTTAGAAGTGGACAAATCTCTAGGTCTGGATGATTTGTGTCCCAGACTGCTGAGGGAGGCAAGGGAGGAGATCACAAGGGTTCGGACCCAAATTTTTAATTCCTCTCTGGCCCCGGGGAGGCACCAGAGGACTGGAGAACAGCTAATGTGGTTCGGCTGTTTAAGAAGGGTTGTAGAGATAAGCCAAGGAACTACAGGCCACTGAGTCTCACTTCAGTGGTAGGGAAACTATTGGAGAAAATTCTGAAGGAGAGAATCTATCTGCACTTGGAGAAGCAAGGTTTGATCAGGGATAGTTTGTCAGAGGGAGGTCATGCCTAACAAATTTGATTGAATTTTTTTGAAGAGGTGACCAGGTGTGTAGATGAGGGCAGTGCAGTTGATGTAGTTTATATGGATTTCAGCAAAGCTTTCGACAAGGTCCCACGTGGGAGACTTGTAAAGAAGGCAAATGCACATGGGATACATGGTAATTTGATAATGTGGATTCAAAATTGGCTTAGTTGTAGGAGACAGAGGGTGATGACAGAAGGTTGCTTTAGTGACTGGAAGCCAGTGTCCAGTGGCATACCACAGGGATCTGTGCTGGCTCCCCTATTATTTGTCATTTATATAAACGACATAGATGACTATGTTGGGGGGTAGGATTCGTAAGTTTGCAGATGACACAAAGATTGGCTGAGTGGTTAACAGTGAGGTTGAGCATCTTGAGCTACAGGGAGATATAGATGGGATGGTTGAATGGGCAGATAAGTGGCAGATGGAGTTTAACCTTGAAAAGTGAGAGGTGATACACTTTGGAAGGAGTAATTTGACATGGAAGCATTCAATGAACGGCATGACACTAGGAAGTTCTGAGGAACAAAGGGATCTTGGCGTGTGTGTCCATAGATCTCTGAAGGCAGAGGGGCATTTTATTGAGGCGGTGAAAAAGGCATATGGGACACTTGCCTTTATCAGTAGAGGCATAGATTACAAAAGTAGGGAGTTCATGTTGGAGTTGTATAGAGCCTTGGTGAGGCCACAGCTGGAGTACTGTGTGCAGTTCTGGTCCCCACATTATAGGAGGATTATACTGGAGGGGGTGCAGAGGAGATTCACCAGGATGTTGCCTTGTATCCCATATGCATTTAAGTTCTGAAGAGAGGTTGGAAAGACTTGGGTTGTTTTTGTTGGAGCAGAGAAGACTGGGGTGCGACCTGATCGAGGTGTACAAGATTATGAGGGGCATGGACAGGGTGAATAGGGAGCAGCTGTTCCCCTTGGTTAAAGGGTCAGTCACGAGGGGACATAAATTCAAGGTGTGGGGCAGGTGGTTTGGTGGGATGTGAGGAAAATCTTTTTACCCAGAGGGTGGTGATGGCCTGGAATGCGCTGCCTGGGAGGGTGGTGGAGGCAGGTTGCCTCACATCCTTTAAAAAAAATACCTGGACGAGCACTTGGCACATCAAACATTCAAGGCGATGGGCCAAGTGTTGGTAAATGGGATTAGGTATCTAAGGTGCTTTTCATGTGTCGGTGCCAACTCGATGGGCTGAAGGACCTCTTTTTTTGTACTATGTGATTCTGTGATTCTCTCTTTTGAATATGTAAATTCTATTCTCCATACATCTTTGAAACTGTATCTTCATAACATAAAACTTTCATGTTACCAATATTGCCAGTAACCTTTTGGAAAAATAAACACATTCCCTTAGCCTTGCTTATCTATTTGTAAACAGACCAAAATCCCTTTGAAATTCAAATATCCCTTCATTTATCCAAAAATGTAAATTCCCTTCACGCTTTGCATGCTAAGCCAGCATCCATGTTTACTCATTAGCATGTCAAGCACTTAGTTTCTTTTGATTTTAAACGTGCAGCCTACATGACTCCAAAGTACGCACACACCCAACTATACTTAGCCCAGTAAACTTTCTTTACAATAAACCAAAATAATATAATGAAAACGAATGTTAGTTTCATGATTACATAGAAGATCTTGGGATTTCCTTTTATGTTCGCTACCAGCCTCATTTCATGCTCTCTACTTGCATTTCTTATTAGTTTTTTCACTTCCCTATAGTCCTCCTATATTCAACCTAATCCTCCATTGTATTTTGTACCTGACATCCGTTGTATGCACACTTTTTCATCTTTATCTGTTATCTCTCTTCATCCAGGGCACTTTGGATTTATTTGTCCTACCTTTCCCCTTCAAGGGAATATACCTTGACATTGCCTGCAATACTTTTTCTTCAAAGGTGGCCTATTGTTCAGCCACTACCTTTTCTGCCAACATTTGATTCCAACTTACTCAACTTAGAGGCATTTTCATCGCATCGAAGTTGGCTTTCCCTCAGTTTTCCCTGCTTTGAACTATTGTCTTTTCCATGATTAACCTAAACCTTAGGATACAATAGTCCCTGTCCCCTAGAGGCTCTCCCACTGACATTTGATCCACTTGAACAAAGAACAAAGAAAAGTACAGCACAGGAACAGGCCGTTCGGCCCTCCAAGCCTGCACCGATCATATTGCCCGTCAACTAAAACATTTTGCACTTCTGGGGTCCGTATCCCTCTATTCCCATCCTATTCATGTATTTGTCAAGCTGCCTCTTAAACACCACTATCATACCTGCTTCCACCACCACCTCTGGCAGCAAATTCCAGACAATCACTACCCTCTGTGTTTATAAAAAAAAAAACTTGCCCCACACATCTCCTCTATAAAGTTTTCTCCTCTCCTCTTAAATCTATGTCCCCTAGTAATTGACTCTTTCACCCTGGGAAAAAGCTTCTGACTATCTACTCTGCACACGCCACTCATAATTTTGTAAACTTCTATCAAGTCGCCCCTCAATCTCCATTACTCTATTGAGAACACTCTGCATTTCTCCAACCTCTCCTCATAGCTAATAACCTCCAGACCAGGTAGCATCCTGGTAAACCTCCTCTGGACTCTCTCCAACGCCTCCATATCCTTCTGGTAATGTGGTGAGCAGAATTGTTTGCAATATTCCAAGTGTGGTCTAACCAAGGTTCTATACAGCTGTAGTGTGACTTCCCAGCTTTTATACTCAATACCCCTGTCAATGAAGGCAAGCATGCCATATGCCTTCCTGACTACCTTACCCACCTGCATTGCCACTTTCAGTGACCTGTGGACCTGTACACCCAGATTCCTCTGCCTGTCGATGCACTTAAGGGTTCTGCCATTCACTGTGTAATTCTTGCCTGTATTAAACCTTCCAAAATGCATTACCTCACATTTGTCTGGATTAAACTCCATCTGCCATTTCTCTGCCCAAGTCTCCAACCGATCTATATCCTGTTGTATCCTTGAGTCCAAACTAGGTCCAAAAGTGCATGCCCTCTTGCTGGACTGGAAACATACTGCTGCAGAAAATTATCTTGAACGCATTCCCGGAACTCTCGCCCCTCTTATCCTTTTGTACTATTCCTAGCCCAGTCTATATTTCGATAATTGACGTCCGCCATTATAATAACTCGTGCACCTTCTCAATTTCTTTGCAAATTTGTTTTTCTCCATCCCTTGAAAGGGGGATGGGATTCTGAGAGGAGGTTCAGCAGGGAGAGATGCACAACCAAAATTAGAATGGAAAGCAAATGAGTCTGGAAGGCATAGAAATTATAGGCCAATTAAGGCACAAGAGAGTTTGGCAAGGTTGGATGGTTTTTATTTTAATGCAAGGAGCCTGACAAATAAGGCAGATGAGTTGAGGGCACAAATTAACACATGGAAGTATGATGTAATTGCTGTCACAGAGACATGGTTGAGAGAGGGGCAGATTGGCAGCTCAATATTCCAGGATATAGGGCCTTCAGGCGAGACAGGGAGGGAGGTAAAAAAGGAGGGGGTATCGCAATATTGGTCAAGGAATCAATTAAGGCAGTAAGGAGGGATGATATCTTAGGCTCCTCAAATGAAGCCATATGGGTAGAACTTAAAAACAAAAAAAGAGCAATCACTTCGCTGGGAGTGTATCATAGGCCCCCAAACAGGCAGAGAGAAATAGAAGAGCAGATATGTAGGCAAATTTCAGAAGTGTAAAAATAATAGGGTAGTAATAGTGGGGGATTTCAACTTCCCCAACATTAACTGGATTTGTCACAGCGTGATAGGTTTAGAGGGAGCGTAATTCTTAAAATGCATCCACGAGAGCTTTTTAAGCCAGTACGTAGAAGGTCCTGGACTTAATTTTAGGGAATGAAGCAAGGCAAGTGGTAGACGTATCAGTGGGGGAGCAGATATTTTGCAGATAGTGATCATTACTCTGTTAGATTCAAGGTTGTTGTGGAAAAGGACAAGGATGGGCCAGAAATCGGAGTTCTAAATTGGGGAAAGGCCGATTTTAATATCAAATATGATTTGGCCAGAATGGATTGGGAGCAGCTACTTTTAGGTAAATCTGCGTCAGAGCAGCGGGTCTCATTCAAGAAGCAAGTAGGGAGAGTACAGGGCCAACATATTCCAGTAAAGACAAAGGGTAGGACCAACAAATCCAGGGAATCCTGGATGCTGAGTGATATACAGGATTGGATAAAGAGAAAAAGGGAGGCTTATGGCAGATACCGAGGGCTCAAAACAGGAGAAACCCTAGAGGAGTATAGAATATGTAGGGGGGAATCTCAAAAAGGAAATTAGGAGAGCAAAAAAGGGGCGTGAAAAAGCATTGAAAATAAAGGAAAATCCAAAGTTATTTTACAAATACATTAAGAGTAAGAGGATAACTAAGGAAAGAGTGGGGCCCATTAAGGACCATAGTGGTAATTTGTGTGTGGAGCCGGAAGACGTAGGTAAGGTTCCAAATGAATATTTCGCGTCGGTGTTCACAAGTGAGTGGGACGATGTGGGTATGGAAATCAGGTAGAAGGACTGTAATATAATTAAATAAATTAGCATAGAAAGGGAGGAGGTTCTAAGTGGTCTGGCAGGCTTAAAAGTAGAAAAATCTCCAGGTCGGGATGAATCATATCCCAGGCTGTTGTGTGAGGCAAGGGAGGAAAAAGCAGGGGCGCTGCTAATAATTTTAAACACCTCTTTAGCCACAGGAGACGTGCCAGAGGACTAGAGGACAGCCAATGTAGCACCGTTATTCCAGAAGGGAGGAAGGGATAAACCAGGGAACTACAAGCCAGTCAGTCTAACCTCAGTGGTGGGAAAACTGTTGGAAGCAATTCTGAGGGACAGAATTAATCTACACTTGGAGAGGCAGGGGTTAATCAAGGACAGCCATCATGGTTTTGTTAAGGGGAGGTTATGTCTGACCAATTTGACTGAATTTTTCAAAGAGGTGACCTGGTGTGTAGATGAGGGCTATGCATTTGACTTGCCTACTTGCAAGGCTTTTGATAAGGTCCCACACAAAGAAGAACAAAGAAAAGTACAACACAGGAACAGGCCCTTCGGCCCTCCAAGCCTGTGCTGATCATATTGCCCATCAACTAAAACATTTTGCACTTCCTGGGTCTGTATCCGTTTATTCTCATCCTACTGATGTAATTATCAAGCTGCCTCTTAAACACCACTATCGTACCTGCTTCCACCACCTCCTCTGGCATCAAATTCCAGACACTCACTACCCTCTACATAAAAAACTTTCCCCGCACATCTCCTCTATAGTTTTCTCCTCTCACCTTAAATCTATGTCCCCTAGTAATTGACTCTTCCACCCTGGGAAAAAGCTTCTGACTATCTACTCTGTCCATGCCACTCATAATTTTGTAAACTTCTATCAAGTAGTCGCTCAATTTCCATCACTCTAGTGAGAACAATCCAAGTTTCTCCAACCTCTCCTCATAGCTAATAACCTCCAGACCAGGCAGCATCCTGGTAAACCTCCTCTGCACCCTCTCATATCCTTCTGGTAATGTGGTGAGCAGAATTGCTTGCAATATTCCAAGTGTGGCCTAACCAAGGTGCTATACAGCTGCAGCATGACTTCCCAGCTTTTATACTCAATACCCCTGCCGAGGAAGGCAAGCATGCCATATGCTTTCCTGACTACCTTATCCACCTGTGTTGCCACTTTCAGAGACCTGTGGACCTGTACACCCAGATCCCTCTGCCCGTCAATGCACTTAAGGGTTCTGCCATTTACTGTATAATTCCTCCAACCGATCTATATCCTGTTGTATCCTTTGACAATCCTCTTCACTCCTCCAACCTTAGTGTCGTCAGCAAACTTACTAATTAGCCCAGTTACATTTTCCTTCAAATCATTTATGTATACTACAAACAGCAAAGGTCCCAGCACTGATCCCTGTGGAACTCCACTAGTCACAACTCTCCATTCAGAAAAGCACCCTTGCACTGCTACCCTCTGTCTTCTATGACTAAGCCAATTCTGTATCCATCTTGCCAGCTCACCTCTGATCCCAAGCGACTTTAGCTTCTGTATCAGTCTGCCATGAGGGAACTTGTCAAAGGCCTTACTGAAATCCATGTAGATTACATCCACTGCCCTTCCATCATCGATCTTTTGTCAGTTCCTCAAAAAACTCGATCAAGTTAGTGAGACACAACCTTCCCTTAACAAAACCATGCTGCCTCTCACTAATATGCCCATTTGCTTCCAAATGGTAGTAAATCCTGTCACGAAGAATCTTCTCCAATAATTTCCCTACCACTGACGTAAGGCTCACTGGCCTGTAATTTCCTGGATTATCCCTGCTACCCTTCTTAAACAATGGAACAACATTGGCCATTCTCCAGTCCTCTGGACCTCAGCCGTAGCCAGTGAGGATGCAAAGATTTCTGTCAAGGCCCCAGCAATCTCCTACCTTGTCTCCCTTGGTACTCTGGGATAGATCCCATCTGGCCAGGGGACTTATCCACCTTAATATTCTTCAAGACGCCTAACACCACTTTTTTGATCTCAACATGATCCAGGCTATCTACACACTCTTCCCTAGACAAATCAACCGCTAAGTCCTTCTCTTTGGTGAAAACTGATGAGAAGTATTCATTTAGTATCTCTCCCATTTCTTCTGGCTCCACACACACATTCCCACCTCTGTCCCTGAGTGGGCCTACCCTTTCCCTGGCTACCCTCTTGCTTTTTACATATGTATAAAAGGCCTGGGAATTTCCTTAATCCTGGTTGCCAGTGACTTTTCATGAGCCTTTTTAGCCCTCCTGACTCCTTGCTTAAGTTTTTTCCTACTTTCTTTATATTCTTCACGGGCTTCATCTGTTCCCAGCCTGCTAGCCCTTATGAATGCTTCCCTTTTCTCTTGGACTAATCTCACAATATCCTTCATTATCCAAGGTTCCTGAAACTTGCCATGCTTTTCCTCCACAAGGGAGACTGATAATGAAGGTAAGAGCCCATGGGGTCCAAGGCAATTTGGCACATTGGATCCAGAATTAGCTGAGTGGCAGGAAGCAGAGGCTGAAGGTCGAGGTGTGCTTTTGTGACTGGATGCCTGTGCCCAGTGGGGTTCCACAGGGATCGGTGTTGGGCCCCTTGCTGTTTGTGGTATATATAAACGATTTAGACTTGAATGTTGGAGGGGTAATCAGTAAGTTTGCGGATGACACAAAAATTGGTGGGGTGGTAAATAGTTAGGAGGATAGCCTTAAATTACAGGTGGATATAGACAGGCTGGTCAGATGGGCTGATCAGTGGCAAATGGAATTTAATCCGGATAAGTATGAAGTGGTGCACTTGGGTAGGACAAACAAGGCACGTGAATACATGATGAATGGTAAGACCCTGGGAAGTACCAAGAATCATAGGGACCTTGTTGTGCATGTCCACCGGTCCCTTAAGGTAGTGGGACAGGTAGATAAGGTGGTAAAGAAGGCATTTGGGATACTTGCCTTTATTAGCCGAGGCATAGAATATAAGAGCAGGGAGGTGATGCTGGAACTGTATAAAATACTGGTTAGGCCACGGCTAGAGTATTGCATGCAGTTCTGGAATCCGCATTATCGGAAGGATGTGATTGCACTAGAGATAGTGCAGAGGAGATTTACCAGGATGTTGCCTGTGCTGGAGTGTTTTAGTTATGAGGAGAGATTGGTTAGATTGGGGTTATTTTCCTTGGAGCAGAGGAGATTGAGGGGGATATGATTGATGTGTATAAAATTGAGGGGCATAGGGTAGACAGGAAGGAACTTTTCCCTTTGGCAGAATGATCAATAACCAGGAGACGTAGATTTAAGGTAAGGGGCAGGAGGTTTAGAGGGGATGTGAGGAAGAATTTTTCACCCAGAGGGTGGTGGGAATCTGGAACTCACTGTCTGAAAGGGTGGTAGAGGTGGAAACCCTCATAACATTTAAGAAGTATTTGGATGTGCACTTGTGATGCCATGGCATACAAGGCCATGGGCCTAGTGCTGGAAAATGGGATCAGAATAGCTAGGTACTTGTTTGACTAGTGCAGACTCGATGGGCCAAAGGGCCTTTTTCTGTGCTGTAGACCTCTATGACTAAAAAAAATAGTGAGAAAGCAGAGCATGAGAGAAAGTTAGTGAGCAATATAAAACCAGATAGTAAGATTTTCTACAGTGATCTAAGTAGGAAGAGTAACTAAAGCTAGTGTTGGTCCTCTAGAGAGAGAGTTGGGGGAGTTGATAATGGAAAACAAGGAAATGGCGGAGATGTTGAACAGGTATTTTGTGTCTGTCTTCACTGTAGAAGAGTTAGAAAACTTCCCAAAGATACTTGAAAATAAATAGGTAAATGGGAGGGGGGAACTTATAACAGTCACCATCACTAGGGAAAAGATACTGGGAAAACGATTGGATGTAAAGGCTGACAGTCCCTATGACCAGATGGCCTGCATCCTAGAGTCTTAAAGAAGAGGCTGCAGTGATAGTAGACGCATTGGTTCTAATCTTCCAAAATTCCTTAGATTCTGGAAGGGTCACAGTGGATTGGAAAATAGGTAATGTAACACCTTTAATCAAGAAAGGAGGGAGATAGAAAGCAGGAAGCTACAGGACAGTAAGCCTAACATCTGTCACAGGAAAACTGCTAGAATCCATTATTAAGGAGGTTATAGCAGGATACTTAGAATAGTCATAATACAATCAAGCAGAGTCAATATGATTTTGTGAAAGGGAAATTGTGCTTAATTAATTTGAGTTTTTTGAGCAAGTAACAAGCAAGGTGGATAAAGGGAAACCTGTAGATGTGTACTTGGATTTCCAGATGGCTTATCAAAGGTTACTACAGAAGATAAAAGTAGGGGGTAACATATTATCATGGCTAGAAGATTGGTTAGCTAACAGGAAACAGAGTAGGGGTAAATTGGTTTTTTGGGTTAGAAAGATGTAACTAGTGGAGTTCCACAGGGATCAGTGCTGGGCCCTCAACTATTTACAATCTGTATCAATGATTTGAATGAAGGGAGCTAATGCACTGTTGCTAAACTTGCTGATGACACAAAGATAGGTAGGAAAATAAGTTGTGAAGAGGATGTAGAGAGTTTGCGGAGAGATATAGACAAGTTAAGTGAGTGGGCATAAATTTGGCTGAAGGAGTATAATGTGTGTAAATGTGAATTTGCTCACTTTGACAGGAAGAATAGAAAAGCAGTAAACTAATTAACTGGAGAGAGATTGCAGAATTGGATGGTAGTGATGGATCTGGGTGCTCTGGTACATATTTATTCTTTCACAGGATGTGAGTATTGCTGGGAGTGGGGCAGCATTTATTGTCCATCCCTAGTTGCCCTTGGTGAGCTGCCTTCTTGAACCACTGCAGTCCATGTGGTGTAGGTACAGCCACAGGAAGGGATTTCCAGGATTTTGACCCAGCAACAGTGAAAGAACGGCAACATATTTCCAAATCAGGATGGTGAATGGCTTGAAGGGGACCTTTCAGATGATGGTGTTCCCATGTATCTGCTGCCCTTGTCCTTCTAGAAGGTGGTGGTTGTGGGTTCAGAAGGTGCTGCCTAAAGAGCCTTGGTGAATTCCTGCAGTGCATCTTGCAGATAGTACACTGCTTTCAGTGTGTTGATGGTGGAGGGAGTGAACATTTGTTGATGTGGTGCCAATCAAGTGGGATGCTTTGTCCTGGATGGTGTCAAGCTTCTTGAGTGTTGTTGGAGCTGCACTCATCCAGGCAAATGGAGAACATACCATCGCATTCCTGACTTGTGCCTTGTAGATGGTGGACAGGCTTTGGGGTGTCAGGAGGTGAGTTACTCGCCACAGGATTCCTAGCCTCTGACCTGCTCTTATAGCCACAGTATTTATATGGCTAGTCCAGTTCAGTAACCCCCAGGATGTTGATAGTGCAGTGGTAATGCCATTGAATGTCAAGGAGCGATGGATGGATGCTTACTTCTTGGAGATGGTCATTGCCTGGCACTTGGTGGCACAAATGTTTCTGGCATTTGTCAGCCCAAGCCTGGATATTGTCCAGGTCTTGCTACATTTGGACATGGACTGCTTCAGCATCTGAGGAGTTGCAAATGGTGCAGAACATTATGCAGCCATCAGCGAACATCCCCACTTCTGCCCTTATGATGGAAAGAAGGTCATTGATGAAGCAGCTGAAGATGGTTGGGCCAAGGACATTACCCTAATGAACTCCTGCAGTGATGTCCTGGAGCTGAGATGACTGACCTCCAACAACCACAAACATCTTTCTTTGTGCTAGGTATGACTCCAGCCAGCGGAGAGATTTCCCCCTGATTCCCATTGACTCCAGTTTTGTTAGGGTTCCTTGATGCCACATTTGGTCTAATGCGGCCTTGATGTTAAGTGCAGTCACTCTCGCCTCACCTCAGGAATTCAGCTGTTTTGTCCATGTTTGAACCAAGGCTGTAGTGAGGTCAGGAGCTGAGTGGCCCTGGTGGAACCCAAACTGCATTACTGAGCAGGTTATTGCTAAGCAAATGCCACTTGATAGCACTGTTGATGACCTCTCCCATTACTTTACTGATGATCGAGAGTAGACTGATGGGATGGCAATGGGCTAGGTTGGCTTTGTCCTGCTTTGTGTACAGGACATACCTGGGCAATTTTCCACATAGCTGGGTAGATGCCAGTGTTGTAGCTGACTGGTTAGGGGCATGGCAAGTTCTGGAGCACAAGTCTTCAGTACTATTCCCGGAATATTGTCAGGGCCCATAGCCTTTGCAGTATCCAGTGCTTGTAGCCATTTCTTGATATCACGTGGAGTGAATCAAATTGGCTGAAGACCAGCACTTGTGATGCTGAGGACCTCTGGAGGGGGCTGAGATGGATAATTCACTTGGCACTTCTGGATGAAGATTGTAGCAAATGCTTCAGCTTTTGGCACAGATGCTGGGGTCTTCCATCATTGAGGATGGGGATACGTGTGGAGCCTCCTCCAGTGAATTGTTTAATTGTCTACCACCATTCACAACTGGATGTAGCAGGACTGCAGAGCTTAGATCTGACCCGTCGGTTGTGGGATTGTTTAGCCCTGTCTATCACTTGCTACTTATGCTGTTTGGCACACAAGTAGTCCTACGTTATAGCTTCACCAGGTTGCAGCCTCATTTTTAGGTATGCCTGATGCTGCTCCTGGCATGCTCTCTTGCACTCTTCATTGAACCTGGGGTTGATTCCCTGGCTTGTTGGTAATGGTAAAGTGGGGGATATGCTGGACCATGAGGCAATATGGGTAGAGCTCTGGAATAGGAAGGGTGCAGTCACAATATTGCCAGCGGGAGATTGAGGAACAGTTATGCAGGCAGATTTTGGAAAGATGGAAAAGCAATCGGGTTGTTGTGATGGGTGATTTTAACTTTCCTTATATTGACTGGGAATCACTTAGTGCTAGGGGTTTGGATGGTGCAGAATTTGCAAGGTGCATCCAGGAGGGCTTCCTGTGACAACATGTGGATAGTCCAACTAGGGCAGGGGCAATACTGGACCTGGTAATAGGGAATGAACCTGTCCAGGTGGTCGGAGTTTCAGTAGGGGAGTATTTCGGGAAAAGTGAGCATAATTCAGTAAGTTTCAAAATACTGGTGAATAAGGATAACAGGAGTCCTGGTTAAGGTGCTTAATTGGAGGAAGGCTAATTATAACAATATTAGGCAGGAACTGAGGAATCTAAACTGGAGGCGGATGTTTGAGGGCAAATCAACTGACATGTGGGGGGCTTTCAAATATCAGTTGATAAGAATTCAGGACCGGCATGTTCTTGCTAGGATGAAGGATAAGTATGGCAAGTTTCAGGAACCTTGGGTAATGAAGGATATTGTGAGATTATTCAAAAAGAAAAGGGAAGCATTTGTAAGGGCTAGAAGGCTGGGAACAGATGAAGCCCGTGGAGAATATAAAGAAAGTAGGAAGAAACTTAAGCAAGAAGTCAGAAGGGATAAAAAGGGTCATGAAAAGGGGTCATTGGCAACCAGGATTAAGGAAAATCCCAAGGCCTTTTATACATATGTAAAAAGCAAGAGAGTAGCCAGGGAAAGGGTAGGCCCACTCAGGGACAGAAGAAATGGGAGAGATACTAAATGAGTTCTTCTCATCAGTATTCACCAAAGAGAAGACTTAGCGGTCGATTTGTCTAGGGAAGAGTGTGTAGATAGCCTGGATCATGTTGAGATAAACAAAGAGGTGGTGTTAGACATTTTGAAGAATATTAAGATGGATAAGTCACCAGGGCCAGATGGGATCTACCCCAGAGTACTGAGGGAGGCAAGGGAGGAGATTGCTGGGGCCTTGACAGAAATCTTTGCATCCTCACTGGCTACGGGTGAGGTCCCAGAGGACTGAGAATGGCCAATGTTGTTCCATTGTTTAAGAAGGGTAGCAGGGATAATCCAGGAAATTACAGGCCGGTAAGCCTTATGTCAGTGATAGGGAAATTATTGGAGAAGATTCTTCGTGACAGGATTTACGACCATTTGGAAGCAAATAGCGTATTAGTGAGAGACAGCATGGTTTTGTGAAGGGGGGTCATGTCTCACTAATTTGATCGAGGTTTTTCGAGGAAGTGACAAAGATGATCGACAATCAAAGGGCAGTGGATGTTATCTACGTGGATTTCAGTAAGGCCTTTGACAAGTTCCCTCATGGCAGACTGGTACAGAAGGTAAAGTTGCACGGGATCAGAGGTGAGCTGGCAAGATGGATACAGAAATTGGCTTGGTCATAGAAGACAGAGGGTAACAGTGGCAGGGTGGTTTTCTGAATGGAGAGCTGTGAATAGTGGTGTTACGCAGGGATCAGTGTTGGGATCTTTGCTGTTTGTATTATATGTAAATGATTAGGAGGAAAATGTAACTGGGCTAATTAGTAAGTTTGCAGATGACACTAAGGTTGGAGGAGTTGCAGATAGTGAAGAGGATTGTCAAAGGATACAATGCAAAATAGATCGGTTGGAGACTTGGGCAGAGAAATGGCAAATGGAGTTTAATTCAGACAAACGCGAGGTAATGCATTTTGGAATGTCTAATACAGGTAGGAATTATACAGTAAATGTCAGAACCCTTAAGTGCATCGACAGGCAGAGGGATCTGGGTGTACAGATCCACAGATCACAAAGTGGCAATGCAGGTGGATAAGGTAGTCAGGAAGGCATATGGCATGCTTGCCCTCACCAGCAGGGGTATTGAGTATAAAAGGTGGGAAGTCATGCTGCAGCTGTATAGAACCTTGGTTAGGCCACATTTGGAATATTGCATGCAATTCTGGTTGCTACATTACAATACCATGGAGGTATTGGAGAGGGTGCAGAGAAGGTTTACCAGGATGCTGCCTGGGCTGAAGGTTATTAGCTATGAGGAGAGGTTGGAGAAACTCGGATTGTTCTCACTAAAGCGACGGAGATTGAGGGGCAAGTTGATAGAAGTTTACAAAATTATGAGTGGCATGGACAGAGTAGATAGTCAGAAGCTTTTTCCCAGGGTGGAAGAGTCAATTACTAGGGGACATAGATTTAAGGTGAGAGGAGAAATCTTCAGAGATGTGCGGGGGAAAGTTTTTTTGTGCAGAGGGTAGTGAATGTCTGGAATTCTCTGCCAGAGGCGGTGGTGGAAGCAGGTACGATAGTGGTGTTTAAGAGATGAATAGGTTGAGAATAGAGGGATACGGACCCAAGATGTGCAAAATGTTCTAGTTTGACAGGCAATATGATCGGCGCAGTCTTGGAGGGCAGAAGGGCCTATTCCTGTGTTGTACTTTTCTTTGTTCTAGTTCTTTTTTACAGATTGTGGTTGAATACAATTCTGCTGCCGCTGATGGCCCACAGCACCTCATGGATGCTCAGTCTTGAGTTTCTTGATCTGTTTGAAATCTATCCCATTTAGCATGGTGGTAGTGCCACACAACATGATGGAGAGTATCCTCAATGTGAACGCGAGACTTCGTCTCCACATGGACTGTGCGGTGGTCACTCCTACAGATAGTGTCATGGACAGATGCATCTGCAGCAGGCAGGTTGGTGTGGATGAGGTCAAGTGTTTTTCCCTCTTGTTGATTCCCTCACCACCTGCCACAGATCCAGTCTAGCAGCTATGTCCTTTAGGACTTGCCCAGTGCGGTCAATATTGGTGCTACCAAGCCACTCTTGGTGATAGACCTTGAAGACACCCACCCAGAGTACATTCTGTGCCTTTGCCACACTAAGTGCTTCCTTCAACATGGTGTTCGAGTTGAAGGAGCACTGATTCATCAGCTGAGGGAGGGCGGTATGTGGTAATCAGCAGGAGGTTTCCTTGCCCATGTTTGACCTGATGCCATGAGACTTCTTGGGACCAGAAGTGATGAGTCAGAAAAAGTAACTGTGCAGGTACAGAAAGTGATTATGTACATGCATACACAATTACAAGTTAGGAGCAGGAGGCCACTCAGCCCCACGAGCCTGCTCCGCCATTCTGTAAGATCAAGGCTGATCTAAACGTAACCTCAAGCCCACATTCCTGCCTACTCCCGATAACCTTTTACCCCCTTGCTTTTCAAGAACCTCTCTAGCTCTGCCTTAAAAGTATTCAAAGACATTGCTTCCACCACCTTTTGAGAGTGTTCTAGGAACTCTCAACCCCCTGGGAGAAAAAAAAATTCCCCTCATCTCTCTTTTGAACGAGTGACCCCTTACATTTAAACAGTGAACCCTAGTTCACTCTAGATTCTCCCACAAAAGGAAACACTCTCTCCACATCCACCTGTGGACCCCGCAGGATCTTAAAAGGTTTTGATCAACTCACCTCTTACTTTTCTAAACCCCAGCGGATATAAGCCTAGTCTGTCCAACCTTTCTTCATAAAACAACCCACCCATTCCAGGTATTAGTCTAGTAAACTTTCTCTGAACTGCTTCCAATGCATTTACATCCTTCCTTAAATAAGGTGAGCAATACTGTACACAATACTATAGATGTGGTCTCAGTGTCCTGTATAACTGAAGCATAACCTCCCAACTTTTATTTTCAATTCCCCTCACAATAAACAATAACACTCTACTCTACACTCAGCCAACTCTCTGCTTCCTGTTAGCTAGCTAACATTCTACCCATTCAGGTTACCCCATGCACCATGAGCTTTTATTTTCTGCAATAACCTTTGATATGTCACCTTATCAAATGCCTCCTGGTTATCTAAGTACAGTACATCCACTGGTTCTCCTTTATCCACAGCACAGTTTACATTGCCAAAGAACTCTAATAAACTGGTTAAACATGTTTTCCCTTTCATAAAACCATGTTGACTCTGCCTGATTGCCTTGAATTTTAAGTGCCCTGCCATAACATCTTTAATAATAGCTTCTAACATTTTCCCTATGACAGATGTTAAGATAACTGGCCTATAGATTCCTGCTTTCTGTCTCCCTCCCTTTTTGAATAAAGGAGTTACATTTCCTATTTTCCAATCTAATGCAACTTTCCCCAAATCTAGAGAATTTTGGAGAATTAAAACCAATTCATCTACTATTTCACTAGCCAATTCTTTCAAGATCCTAGGATGAAGTCCATCAGGACCTCGGCATTGTCAGCCCACAACTTCAACAACTTGCTCAATACCACTTCCCTGGTGATTGTAATTTTCTTGAGATCCTCCCTTCCATTTCCCAATTTAGTTATTTCTGGGATGTTACCTACATCCTGTATAGTGAAGACCGATGCAAAATTCCAGTTCAATTCATCTGCCATTTTTTTCCCATTATTAAGTACCCAGACACACACACTCTCTCTCTCTCTCTCTCTCTCTCTCTCTCTCTCCATAAGACCAACCTCACTTTGTTAACTCTTCTCTTTTTTAAATATCTATAGAAACTCTTACTATCTGTCTTTATCTTACAAGCTAGCTTTCTCTCATACTCTTAAGTTTTCCTTCCTTATTAATCAATTAATTCTTTGCCGTTTTTTATATTCTGTCAAATCTTCTGACTTGCCACCCATCTTTGCACAATTATGCTTTTTCTTTAAATTTGATACCATGTTTAACTTTTTTAGTCAATCACAGATGGTGGGTCCTCTTCTCCTTGGAATTTTTCTTTCTCATTGGAATGTATCTATTCTGTGTATTCTGAAATATCCCCTTGAATTTCTGCTGCTACATATCTACTGACCTATCCCCTAACCTAATTTGGCATTTCACTTTTGCTAGCATTGCTTTCATGTCCTCCTACTTGCCCTTAATTACGTTTAAAATACTAGTCTTAGACTCACTTTTCAATCCCTCAAACTGAAAGTAAAATTCAACCAAATTATGATCACTGCTACCTAGGGGCACCCTACTATTAGGTCATTAATTAATCCTGTCTCATTGCACAGTATCACGTCTAGCCTGCTCTCTGCTTGGCTTCAGAATGTGCTGTTCTAAGAACCTAACTCAAAAACATTGAGTTCCTCATCTAGGCTACCTTTGCCTATCTGATTTTTCCAATCTATATGTAGATTAATATCCTCCATGATTATTGTCAAAACTTCCTGGCAAGCCCCCATTATTTCTTCCTTAAGACCCCATCCTAGTGTGTGGTTACTGTTAAGGGGGCCACTCCCACTAGTTGCTTCTTGCCTTTATCATTTCTCATCTCTACCCAAACCACTTCTACATCCTGGTTTCCTGAACTTAGGTCATCCATATCTATTGTGTTAACAGGATCTGCATTGGAGTTCATGGGGCACTGGCACCAATACTAGGGTAGAAGGGAGCTGTTCAAGTGGGATGCGTTTCACTTGAACCATACTGGGACCAGTGTCCTGGTGAATTGAATAACTAGGGATGTAGAGAGGGCTTTAAACTAAATAGGCAGGAGGAAGGGGAAGGTTCTGGAGAGGGGCCATTGAGGCTTACAAAGCAAAAGGATATAGCAGCCTTGCAGGGCAACTATTTAAGTAATGATACACAGAATGTGACAGGAAGGGACAAAGTGTACAAACATTTAAAGCAGCAAATAGGGTCAAAGGGGAAAAATGGTAAAAAGGCAAAATTTAATGGCTCTTTACTTAAATGCACTTAGTATTCAGAACAAAATAAATGAATTAACCGAACAAATCGAGGTTAATGGTTATGATCTTGTAGCCATTACAGAGACATGGCTACTAGGAGCCCAAAGCTGGGAACTAGATATTCAGGGGTATGTGACTTTTCGAAAGGACAGGGTGGTGGGGTAGCTTTGTTAATACGAGATGGAATAAGTACAATAGCAAGAAATGATCTTGGATTGGAAGATGTAGAATCTATATGGGTGGAGGTAAGAAATAGTAAGAAGACACTGGTGGGAAGTCTATAGATCCCCTAATAGTAGCTTTCCTGTAGGAGAGAGAATAAATCAGGAAGGCATGTAAAAAAGGCAGCATGCTAATGTTAAGTGATTTTAATATTCATGTAAATTGGGAAAATCAAATTGGCAGATGTAGCCACAAGAAAGAATTCATAATGTATATTCAGGACAGTTTCCTAGAACAATATGTTGTGGTTCCAACCAGGGATCAGGCTATTTTGGATCTGATAATATGTAATGAGGCAGGTTTAATAAATGATCTCAGAATAAAAGATCCCCTAGGAAACAGTGAGCAGAATTTTTGCCCCATTGGGGGGGGGGGGAAGTTGAAGAGTGGGTGCGCCTCTGAACAGTGCCCCCAATTTGGGGTGTGCTGCCATTTTATGTGGGCGGGCCAATTAAGGCCTGCCCAGCACAATGTCCGCACGGAAGCACTGTGCTCCCTGTGCGGGTGGGAGGGAATCCCTAAACCTGAGAGTACGCTCTTTTGCGCATGCCAAAAAAAGCACACTCACCTCCCTGAGGATATCTGCTGCTTCAGGGAAATCAGCTGTGCAGTAAAAATTCTTAAAAATGGAAAAAGAAAATCCCTGACATATCCCCTCCTGTGAAACTGTCACATGAGTTGGGACATGTCCATTACTTTTAAATACATTTTAATTAAATTTTTAAAAACCTACATGAAACCTCATCCCACCTGTGGATGAGGTTTCATGCTTTTTCTAATGCCCACCAGGGCTCCTGGCCTGCCCGCCAACCTCAAGGTTAACGGGCAGGTCCATTAATTAGTTTAATGACTCTGTCAATGGCCTCAATTGGCCATTGATATGTTGGCAGGTGCATATCTTATCTTGCTGAGCCCCCACCTACCTGAAAATTTAAATGGGGCGCGGTGACATCGGGAGTTCAGCCCAACGTCATCCCGCATCATTTTACATGTCAGCGAGTGGGCCCAGCCCCCCTCCGGCCGACCAGAAAATCCTGGCCAGTGACCATAACATGGTAGAATTTAGCATTCAGTTTGTGTGAGAAACTTGGGAAACAACTGCGCGAAACTTAAATAAGGGTAATTACAAAGGAATGAAGGCAGAGTTGGCTGGAGTGGATTTGTTAAGGAGTTTAGCAGAGAAGACAGTTGGTGAACAATGGCAGATGTTTAAGAAAATAGTTCATGACTCACAACAAAAATATTTCCTAGTGAGGAAGAAGGATTCTAGGAAGGGGTAAAGCCAATCATGGTTAACCAAGGAAGTTAAGGGCAGGATATTGAGTTCAGAGAGTGGGGGATGGGGCCCACTTGCCAACACATAAAATGATGTGGGATGATGTCAGGTGGAGCTCCCGAACTCTTCCCCCCGCCCCTCCACCACCTGCGTCATTTCAATTCTCAGGTTGGTGGAGGTGCAGCCAAATCAGCTGTGTGCCCGCTGACCTGTCAACGGCCTATTGAAGCCATTTAAAAACTAATTGAAGTAGTTAAAGGATCTGCCCGTCCAACCTTAGGGTTAGCGGGCAGGCCAAAAGCCCTGGTGGGGCTTCAGGAAAAGCATGAAACCTCATCCACAGGTGGAGTGAGGTTTCATGTAGGTTTTTAAAAATTTAATAAAAGTTTAATTATAAGTGATGGACATGTCCCAACTCACATGACAGGAGGGGATGTGGCAGGGAAATTTTACTTTTCTATATTTCACATTTTTGAATTTGGCGCCCATCTCCCTGAGACAGCATGTAGCTCCAGGGAGACGAGTGCGCTCTTTCGTGCGCATGTGCGAAAGAGTGCACTCTCAGCTTAGGGATCCCCCCTACCCACACAGGGAGCGCATTACATAAAATTGTGGTGGCGTGCCCACTCCTGAACTCTCTCCCAGCCCCCACACGCCCCCCCCAACCAAAACAGGGAGAATATTCTTTCCTAAGGTTACTATCAAATTGAAAGAAAAGACATTCAATGTGGCAAAGATTAGTGGTAAGCCAGAGGACTGGGGAAGTTTTAAAAACCAACAAAAGATCACCAAAAAAATAAAGAAGGAGAAAATAAACTTTGAGGGTAAACTAACAGGTAATATAGAAACAGACAGTAAGAGCTTCTTTAAATATGTAAAAAGGAAGAGAGGTGCCAAAGTAACATCAGCCCCTTAGAGAATGAGGCTGGGGTAATAATAATAGTAATTTTAAAAATAATAATTTAAAGTTAAAGATAATCTAAAGATGTTTTACCAATACATTAATGCTAAAAGGTCAGCTAAGGAAAAAGTGGGACCCAGCAGAGATGAAGATGGAAACTTGTGTGTAGATGCAGAAGCTGTGGGAAGGGTTTTGAATGAATATTTTGTCTCCGTGTTTACAAAGGAAAGGGAGGACGTAGATATTGTAGTCCAGGAGGAACACTGCGAGATATTGGATGGGATAGTCATAAAGAGAGAGGAAGTACTCGAAGGGTTGAAATCCTTGAAAGTTGATAAATCGCCAGGGCCAGATAGATTGTTTCTGAGGCTGCTGAAGGAAGTCAGGGAGGAGATAGCAGATGCTCTGAGGATGAATTTTCCAATCTTCACTAGATACAGGGGAGGTACCGGAGGACTGGAGAAATGCAAATGTAGTTCCATTGTTTAAAAAGGGATCAAAGGAAATGCCAAACAATTATAGGCCAGTTAGTCTTACATTGATGATAAGCAAATTAGTAGAATCAATCCTGAGAGATAGGATTAACTGGCATGTGGAAATGCATGGACTAGTCAGGGATGGTTAGCATGGATTTGTTAAAGGAAGGTCTTGCCTCACAAATTTCATTGAATTCTTTGAGGAAGTGACAAGAAGGGTTGATGAAGGTAGTGCAGTGGATGTTGTGTACATGGATTTTAGCAAGGCATTTGACAAGGTCCCACATGGCAGATTGGTCAGGAAAGTAAAAGCACATGGGATTCAGGTTAATGTGGCAAACTGGATAAATGGTTGATTTTGTAACAGGAAACAAAGGGTAATGGTTGATGGATGCTCTTGCGAATGGAAAGTTGTCTCAAGTGGTGGTCCACAGGGCTCAGTGTTGGGACCCTTGCTGTTTGTGTTATATATTAACGATTTGGACGTGAACCTGGGGGGCATGATTGGGAAATTTGCAGATGACACAAAGATTGGCCGAGTAGTGGATAGTGTAGAGGATAGCCATAATGTCCAAAACGATATAGATGGTTTGGTGGAGTGGGTGGTAAAGTGGCAGATCGATTTTAACATAGAAAAGTGTGAGGTCATACATTTAGGGAGGTCAAACAGTTACATGGATTACAAAATAAATGTGAATATGCTAAGAGGGATAGATGAAGTGAGAGATCCTGGCGTACAAGTACACAGGTCCCTGAAGGCAGTAGTTCAAGATGACAAGGTTGTAAAGAAGGCATATGGAATGCTCTCCTTCATTGGTAGAGGTATAGAATATAAAAGTAAGGATATAATGTTCGAATTGTATGAAACACTGGTGAGGCCACAACCGGAGTATTGTGTGCAGTTCTGGTCACCACATTACAGGAAGAATGTAATAGAGAGAGTGCAGAGGAGGTTTACAAGAATGTTGCCAGGGTTAGAAAAGTGTAGCTACAAGGAGAGATTGGATAGGTTGGGGTTATTTTCCTTAGAACAAAGAAGGCTGAGAGGTGACTTGATAGAGGTGCACAAAATCGAGGGGAATAGATAGTGGACAGGATAAAATTGTTTCCCTTGATGGAGAATTCTAGAACCAGGGGACATAGATTCAAGATAAATGGCAGAAGGTGTAGGGGGGACATGAGGAAGAACTTTTTTTACAGAGGGTAGTTGGTGTCTGGAATTCACTGCCCAAGTTGGTGGTAGAGGCAGAAACTTTAAACTCTTTTTAAAAAGTACCTGGGTCTGCATCTAAAGTGCTGTAAGCTGCACGGCTATGGGCTGGGTGCAGGATTAGAAAGGGCACCTAGGTGTCCTCAGGCTGGCATGGACAAGATGGGCCTAATGGCCTCCTTCTGTGCTGTAACTTTTCTATGGGTCTATGGTTCTAATAATGGGAACCAGGAAATGGCAGAGGGGTTGAATAAATATTGTGCATCAGTCTTCACGGTAGAAGACACTAATAGCATTCCAAAATTACTGAATAATCAAGGGGCAAAGAGGGGGGGAGGAAATAAATACAATAACTAACACCAGAGAAAAAGCACTAGGGAAACTAATGGGGCTAAAGGCTGATGAGTCCCCTGGACCTGATGGGTTGCATCCTAGGATATTAAAGGAAATAGCTAAGGAGATAGCGGATGCACTGATAGTAATCTTCCATGAATCTTTAGATTCTGGAAAAGTCCCAGAGGATTGGAAAACTGCCAAGGTAACACCCTTATTCAACAAGGGAGGGAGTCAAAAAACAGGTAACTATAGGCCAGTTAGCTTAACATCGTTCATTGGGAAAATGTTAGGGATTTTTATAAATGATGTAATAGTAGAGTTTTTAGAAATACATAGGGCAGAATATTTAACTCGTTGGGCAGGCATGCGCCTGACCATAATGAGCATAAAATGACATGCGGTGTTGTTGGGCAAGCGCCCTGAAATCATTGCGCACTCGTGTGATATTTTGGTTGGCGGGCATATGCGGGAATCGGTCGCGTGCCTGCTGACAATTAAGCAGCCTATTAAGGCCATTAAAGTCATAATTAAAAGAAATTTTTCGCTGCCCAGCCAACCTTACGCTTGGTGAGCAGGCAAATTGGTCAGGCGGCCTTTGGATTTTTTGTGAAACCTCATCCATGGGCGGGATGAGGTTTTGATCAGTGATTTTAAAAATTTAAAACTAATTTCTAAAATGTCCCTGCTCAGATGAGCAGGGACATGTTAGAAATTAGTTTGGAAATGTTTTTTTTTTTTAGTCACTGATAAAATTCTCATCCTGCCCTTGAATGAGGTTTTGCTAAAAATCCAAAGAGTCATATGAGGGGACATGTTTTAACATTTTAAAATTTGTTATTTTAAAAATCTTCACTTCTGTACCTCCAGGGAGCTCTTACCTGTTCACACCCAGCCACATGCACTGGCAGAGCACGATTTATGCTGGCTGGCCATTATTTTGAGGTTAAGTTGATTTCGATTTTGAGGAAATCGAGGTTTGGGCCCAATTGTGAGCCACAGTCTGCTTCACGGCAGCTCCTGCTCGCCCCTGTCAAGCCCATCCAACGACCGGAAAATCCTGGTCATAATATAATCAAGCTGAGTGAGTATGGCTTCACGTCTGAAATTTATTAGAAGTCTTTGAGGAAGTAACAAGCAGGATTGATAAAGGGGAACCAGTGGATGTAATATATTTGGATTTCTAAAAGGCATTTGATAAGGTAGGGCACATGAGGCTACTTGATAAGATAAGTGGCCATTGTGTTGGGGGTAGTATATTTAGCATGTTCAGAGGATTGGCTAACTAATAGAAGACAGAGTTGGGATAAGGGGGGAATTTTCAGGATGGCAACCTGGAGTGCCACAGGGATCAGTGCTGGGGCCACAATTATTTACAATATATATTAATGACTTGGATGAGGGAAGTACTATCACCAAATTTGCAGATGATACAAAAATAGGTGGAAAGGCAAGTGGTGAGGATGACAGAGTATACAGAGGGATTTGGCAGGTTACGTGAGTGGGCAAAAACTTGGTAGATGGACTATAATGTGGGAAAATGTGAGGTTATGCACTTTGGAAGGAAGAATAGAGGAGCTGAACATTATTTAAATGGAGAAAGCTGGAGCACAGAGGGATTTGGGGTCCTCTTACATGAATAAGAAAAAGCTAGCATGCAAGTTCAGCAGGCAATAGGGAAGGCAAATCGAGTGTCCAACTTGTTTGGCAAGGTATTTACTAAAACCCGCTTTCACAGCCATATCTCCTTTCTCAGTGACTGTCTCCATCTCCGACTTACCCGACTTACGTGGATTTCAACTGAAATTCCATCCCTCTTGTTTCGAACCCACCCAGGATTACAAGTATCTCCAGGACATAAAACGTTTCTCGGATTGCTGTTCCCGTCACATTCTGAGATCCACACTGTGCCATGCACTGCCATATGAACACATTTGACCTCTCCCTCCAGCAGCACCGCTGCACCCTTTTTCAAAGCTGCGCTTGCCCCCAGTTTTGTTTTTATTCTTTGTCTCAGCCGACGCCTCAAAAAGAAACTTTTTCTCTCAAGTGCTAAGGAACGCAAGCTCCAACAACTCATCAACACCAACACCCATCTAGGAGCCTCCACCCCTGCCTGTCCCTCCATCCCCACCCCATCTTCCAATCCCAGCCCCAGCTGTGTATTCACTATACCCCCTGACCTTCCCCTCTCCGATGCTGAATGTTCAGTGCACAGCAAAGGACTTAGCTTCATACCCTTACACCCTCATCTCAATGAATTTCGGGCTCGGCCCGATGCTGAACTCTTCTTCCGCCATCTTCGTCTCTGTGCTCACTTCTTTGGGCAGGAGTCCTCTCCCCATTCAACGGATCCTTTTACCCACCTCCAATATTCTCCCTCCACCTGGACCCCTCCCTCTGGATTCTTACCTTCTCTTGATCTTTTCATTGAGGACTGTCAGCGTGACATTAGTCGTCTCAATTTCTCTGCTCCTCTCACCCATTCTAATCTGTCTCTCTCTGAACTTACTGCACTCCGTTCTCTTAGGTCCAACCCCAACAATGTCATCAAACCCGCTGACAAGGGTGGTGTTGTTGTCTGGCGCACTGACCTCTTCCTCATGGAGGCTGAGCGTCAACTCGCAGACACTTCCTCCTACCTCTCCCTGGACCATGACCCCACCTCTGAATATCAAGCCATTGTTTCCAGGACTGTCACTGACTTCATCTCCTCTGGAGATCTTCCTCCCACAGCTTCCAACCTCGGACGGTCCCCTTCTACCTCCCACCCAAAATCCACAAACAGAACTGTCTCGGTAGACCGATCGTGTCAGCCTGTTCCTGCCCCACGGAACTCATTTCTCGTTATCTTGACTCCCTTCTCTCTCCCCTTGTCCAGTCCCTTCCCACCTACATCCGTGATTCCTCTGACATCTTATGTCTCATCAACAATTTCCAGTTCCCTGGCCCCAACTTCTTCCTCTTCACCATGGACGTCCAATCCCTCTACACCTCCATTCCCCACCAAGATGGTCTGAGGGCCCTTAGCTTCTTCCTCGAACAGAGGCCCAAATAATCCCCATCCACCACTACTCTCCTCCGTCTGGCTGAACTTGTTCTCATACTGAACAATTTCTCCTTCAACTCCTTTCACTTCCTCCAAATAAAAGGTGTGGCTATGGGTACCCGCATGGGCCCCAGCTATGCCTGTCTCTTTATGGGGTATGTGGAACATTCCTTGTTCCAGTCCTACTCCGGCCCCCTCCCACAAATCTTTCTGCGGTATATCGCTGATCACTTCCGTGCTGCTTCATGCTCATGTTGGGACTTGGAAAAATTTATTAATTTTGCTTGCAATCTCCACCCCTCCATCATTTTCACATGGTCCATCTCTGACACTTCCCTTCCCTTCCTTGACCTCTCTGTCTCAATTCCTGGTGATAGACTGTCCACCAATATCCATTACAAGCCTACCGACTCCCACAGCTACCTCAACTACAGCTCCTCACACCCCGCTTCCTGTAAGGACTCCGTCCCATTGTCTCAGTTCCTTCACCTCCGTCGCAGCTGTTCTGATGCTACCTTCAAAAACAGTTCCTCTGACATGTCGTCCTCCTTCCTTAACTGAGGTTTTCCACCCATGGTCGTTGACAGGGCCCTCAACCATGTCCGGCCCATCTCCCGTGCATCCACCCTCACACCTTCTCCTCCCTCCCAGAAACTTGATAGGGTCCCCCTTGTCCTCACTTATCACCCCACTAGCTTCCGCATTCAAAGGATCATCCTCTGCCATGTCTGCTAACTCCAGCATGATGCCACCACCAAACACATCTTCCCTTCACCTCCCTGGCGGCATTCCGTAGGGATCGTTCCCTCTGGGACACCCTAGTCCACTCCTCCATCACACCCTACTCCTCAACCCCTACCTATGGCACCTCCCCATGCCCACGCAAAAGATGCAACACCTGCCCCTTCACTTCCTCTCTCCTCACCATCCAAGAGCCCAAACATTCCTTTCAAGTGAGGCAGCATTTCACTTGCATTTCCCCCAACATAGTCTACTGCATTTGTTGCTCCCAATGCAGTCTCCTCTACGTTGGAGAGACCAAACGTAAACTGGGCGACCGCTTTGCAGAACACCTGCGGTCTGTCCGCAAGAAAGACCCAAACCTCCATGTTGCTTGCCATTTTAACACTCTACCCTGCTCTCTTGCCCACATGTCTGTCCTTGGCTTGCTGCATTGTTCCAGTGAAGCCCAACTCAAACTGGAGGAACAGCATCTCATCTTCCAACTAGGCACTTTACAGTCTTCCGGACTGAATGTTGAATTCAACGACATTAGGTCTTGAACTCCCTCCTCCATCCCCACCCTCTTTCCATTTCTTCCTCCTTCCTTTTGTTTTTTCCAATAACTTATATAGATTTTTCTTTTCCCACCAATTTCCATTATTTTTAAATCTTGTATGCCCTGCTAGTCTTTCCATCCCACCCCCAGTAGAGCTGTACCTTGAGTGCCCTGCCATCCATTCTTAATTAGTACATTCGTTTAGATAATAGCACCACCTTCAACACTTCTTTGTTCCTTTGACATTTTTTGATTATCTTCTCCTATCATTGCTTGCTTGTCCCTACAACCACACCACCCCACCCCCACTTCTCTTTCTCCCCCCCCCCCCCACCCCCCTCAACGTCCCCCCCTTCCCGCACCTTAAACCAGCTTATATTTCACCCCTCTTCTAATATTCAATCAGTTCTGTTGAAGGGTCATGAGGACTCAAAGTCAACTCTTTTCTTCCCTGCTGATGCTGCCAGACCTGCTGAGTTTTTCCAGGTAATTCTGTTTTTGTTTTGGATTTCCAGTATCCACAGTTTTTTGTTTTATCATTACTTAGACCACACCTAGGGAACTGCGAACAGTTTTGCTCCCCTTACTTAAGGAAAGATATACTGCCATTGGAGACAGTCCAGAGAAGGTTTACTCGTTTGATCCTAGATATGGAGGGTTTTTCTTATGAGGAGAGGTTGAGTAGGTTGGGCCTGTACTCATTGGAGTTTAGAAAAATGAGAGGCCAACTTATTGAAATATATAAGATTCTTAGGGAGTTTGAGGGTAGATGCTGAGAGGTTTTTTCCCTTTGTGGGAAAGTCTAGAACCAGAGGGCATAATCTCTGAATAAGAGGGTGCCCATTTAAAACAGATGAGGAGGAATTTCTTCTGTCAGAGGGTAGTGAACCTGTGGAATTCTTTACTGCGGAGGGCTGTAGTGGCTGGGTCATTAAGTATATTCAAGGCTGAGATGGATAGATTTTTTATCAGTAAGGGAATCAAATGTTATGAGGAAAAGGCAGGAAAGTGGAATTGAAGATTATCAGATCTGCCTTGATCTCATTGAATGGCGAAGCAGAATCGATGGGCCAAATGGCCGACTTCTGCTCCGACATCTTATGGTCTAATGAATAGATATCAGGAAGAGCAAGAGTCCCAACAGTGACCTCTGGGGAACTCCATTACAAACCTTCCTGAAATCTGAAAAATAACCATTTATCACTACTGTTTCCTGTCACTCAACCAATTTCCTTTTCAAGTGCCTACTTTCCCTTTTATTCCATGAATTTTGCTCAAGTTTGCTGTGTAGCACTGTATCAAATGCCTTTTGAAAATCCATATTTACCACATCAACAATGTTTCCTTTGTCAACTTTCTCTGTTACCTCCTCAAAAAACTCCAGCAAATTAGTTAAACATGATTTTCCCATGCTGGCTTTCCTTAATTATCCTGCACTTGTCTAAGTAATTATTGATTTTATCCCATATCATAGTTTCCAGAAGTTTTCCTATCACTGAGATCAAACTGACTGGTCTGTATTGCCAGTTTATCCTTGCACCCCTTTTTGAACAAAGGTGTAACATTCACAATTCTCCAGTCCTCTGGCACCTCCCCTGTGTCTAAGAAAGACTGGAAGATTATTACTAGTGACTCTGCAATTTCCACTCACTTCCCTCCATACCCTTGGATACATTTCATCTGGTTCTGGACCTTATTTTTTTTGAGTTAAGATAGCTTTTCCAACACCACCTTCCTCTCGATTTGTACCAGTTACCTCCTCTCTCACCTCAGCCTAGGTAGCAAGTTGTTCTTTTCTAAAGACAGATGCAAAATACACATTCAACACCTCCATCATTTCTCCAGCCTCCACATGCAAGTCCCCTTTTTTTGTCCCTAATTGACCCTACTCTTTCTTTTTCCACCCTTTTATTTACATGCTGATCGAAGACCTTGAGATTCCCTTTTATGTTAGCTGCCAACCTCTTTTCATGCTCTCTCCTTGCTTTTTGTTTTCTTCACTTCCCCTCTGGTCCTTCTATATTCAGCCTGATTCTCCATTGTATTTTCTACCTTACATCTGTCATAAACACATTTCTTCCTTTTCATCTTTACCTCTATCTCTCTTGTCATTCAGGGTGCTCTAGATTTATTTGTCCTGCCTTTCCCCTTCAAGGGAATATACCTTGATATTGCCTGCAATACTGTTTCTTTGAAGGTGGCCCATTATTCAGCTATGATCCTGTGTCAACATTTGATTCCAATTCACTTGACTCAGATGCATTCTCATCCCATTGAAGTTGGCTTTCCCCTAATTAATTATCCCTGCTCTGAACTGTTCTGTCCTTTTCCATAATTAATCTAAGCCTTATGATACAATGGTCACTGCCCCCTAGAGTCTCTCCCACTAACATTTGATCCACTTGGGCCAACTCACTCCCCAGAACCAGGTCCAAATGGGCATGTCCTCTCACTGGACTGGAAACGTACAGCTGCAGAAAATTATCTTGAACACATTCCAGGAACTCTTGCCCTCTTGTCCTTTGGTACTATTCTATCCAAGTTTATATTTGGGGAATTGAAGTCCTTCATTATCAATACCCTATTACTCTTGCACCTCTCCGTAATTTCTTTGCAAATTTGTTTCTCCACATCCCTTCCACCAGCTGGTGGTCTATATACTACACCAATCTGTGTTATTGCACCTTTCCCAATCCTTACTTCTAGCCAGAGAGATTCTGTCCTTCTTCTGGAATATCGTCTTTCCAGTCCTGTAACGCCATCTTTAACCAATATTGCCACTCCCACCCCCCTTTCTTCCTTTCCTGTCTCTCCTAACCAACTTGTACCCAGGAATATTTAATGCCCAGTCCTGCTCTTCTTTGAACCAGGTCTCTGTTATAGTAATAATTTGTCAATTTGTGCCTGCAGTTCACCGATCTTATTAATCACACTCTGTGCATTCACATACATGCACACATTAATCTTGATTTAGGCTTTTTTACTTTCCCATTTATTCTGATCACATTTAATGACTTACTGTTGCCAACTCTAATTCTATCAAACTCTCCAAGTATTCTATCTACCTTGATGCAACTCATTGATATATCCTCATTATCAGTTTTTCTCCTCTGCACTCTGAATTTCCCCCCAGGTTACCATCCCCCAGCCAATCTAATTTAAACCCATCCAACAGCATGAGCAAAACTCCCAGTGAGGACACTAGTCCCAGTCCTGTCAAGATTTAACCTGTCCTTCTTATACAGGTCCCACTTGACCCTGAACCAATCCCAATGCCTCAGAAATTTAAAGCCCTCCCTCCTATTCCATTTCTCCAGCCATGTGTTGAACTGCTCAATCTTCCTATTCTTATGCTCACTAGCACATGGCACTGGGAGTAATCCTGAGATTACGGCTCTTGAGGTCCTGCTTTTTAATTCCCTACCTAACTCCATAAAATCTGCTTTCAGGACCTCATCCCATTTTGTACCTATGTCATTGGTTCCAATGTGGACCACGACCTCTGGCTGTTCAACCAACCCAAAAAGAATGTCCTGTAGGCACTCTGTGACATCTGTGACCCTGGTACCAGGGAGACAATATACTATCCTGGAGTCATAAATACGGCCACAGAAACGCCTGTCTGCCCCAAACTATGGAATTCCCTACTTCTATAGCACCTCCGCTTTTCATCCTCCACCCCCCAGGCAGCTGAGACGCCTGTGGTGCCACGGACTTGGCTCTTGCTATAGTCCTCTGAGGAACCATCTCGCTCACCAGTTTGCAAAATAGAAAAGTGGTTAGAGATCAAGAGCCTCAGGAGATTTCTGCATGACCTGCCTGTTTCTCTTGAAGCTCTGGTGGTCACTCCTTCCCTCCCTGCCTGTGTACTTCTTAGCAGCGGTGTGACCACATCTCTAAATATGCTATCCATGTGATCCTCAGCCATGTGGATGTACCAGTGGCTACAGCTGCCACTCAAGCTCCACAACTTGGAACTCAAGTTTCTGCAGCTGGTAACACTTCCTTTAGATATAGTCATCGAGGGCATTTTGTGCTTGCACAACTTCCACATTCCGCAAGATGCACATTCCACATGGCCGAGCAGCACTTTGCATAAAGCGTTTACTGCAGTATTTACTAATTTATTCCAATTATCTTAATTTAGAATAATTCCTATTTATACTACAATTTAGTGTTTATCTCAGCCTCACTCCTCCTCACGCATTGTTAACGCTCTGACTCCTCTGTCTTGCTCCTTCTCGCACTCGTTTAATTCTGACTTCACTCAGTCTCGTCCATCTCACTCTCCTTTAACTCTCCGGCTCCGCTCAGTCTCGTCCATTCTCGCTCTTTTAACTCTGACAAGGCTCACAGTCTCGATCCTACTCGCTCTCTTTTAACTCTCCGACTGCGCTCCCAGTCTCGCCCTCTTTTCAATCTCTGACTCTGCTCAGTCTCACCCATTCTCACATTTTTATCTCTGACCCTGTTCTCAGTCTCGCTCCTTCTCGCACTCTTAATTCTCAGACTCCGCACTCACTCTCGCCCATTCTCGCACCCTTTTTAACTCTGACCCTGCTGAGTCGCACCCCTTGCGTTGTTTTATCTCTGACTCCGCTCTCATGATTGCTCCTTCTCGCAGTCTTTTAACTCTCCGTCTCCATTTTCAGTCTCGCCCCTTCTCATTCTCTTTTAACTCTCTGACCCCGCTCTCAGTCTCACCTTTTATCGTATTCTTTACACTACCCAGCTCCGATCGCAGTCTTGCCAGTTCTCTGGTTCTAGTCTCACTCTCGCCCCTTCTCGCTCCCTTTAAACTCTCCGGTTCCGCTCTCAGTCTCACCCCTTCTCGCTCTTTTTAAACTCTGAATCCGATCTCAGTCTCGCTCCCTCACGCTCTCTTTTAACTCTCCTTCTCTGCTCTCTGTCTCGGCCCTTCTCGCACTCTTCTAACTCTGACTCAGCTCTCAGTCTCGCTCCTTCTCGTGTTCTTGCCACTACCCGGCTCTGATCTTAGTCTTGCCCATTTTAGAGCTCTTCTAACTCTGACACCACGCTCAGTCTCACCCATCCTCATACTTTTTTTAACTCTGAATCGGCTTTCAGTCTCACCCCATCTCGCTCTCTTTTAACACTCTGACACCGCTCTGTCTCTTTCCTTCTTGCTTTCCTTTAACTCTCTGACACTGCTCTCAGTCTCGCTCCGTTTCGCGCTCTTTTATCTCTCTGGCTCCACCCTGAGTCTCACCTCTTCTTACACTCTTTCAACTCTGACTCCGCTCAGTGTCGCCCTTTTCTCCCGACCTTTACACTACCAGGCTCCGATCGCAGTCTTGCCAGTTCTCTGGTTCTACTCTCATTCTCGCCCCTTCTCGCTCTTTTTTAACCCTCCGGTTCGCTCTCAGACTCGCCCCTTCTCGCTCTCTTTTAAAAACAAAAAAACTGCGGATGCTGGAAATCCAAAACAAAAACAGAATTACCTGGAAAAACTCAGCAGGTCTGGCAGCATCGGCTGAGAAAAGAGTTGACGTTTCGAGTCCTCATGACCCTTCGACAGAACTCAGTAATTCTGTTTTTGTTTTCGCTCTCTTTTAACTCTGACTCTGCTCTAGCTCTCGCCCCGTCTCGTGTTCTTTCCACTACCCGGCTCCGATCTTAGTCTTGCCCATTCTAGAGCTCTTTTAACTCTCTGACATCACGTTCAATCTCACCCATCCTCATACTTTTTTAACTCTGACTCTGCTGTCTCACCCCATCTCGCTCTCGTTTAACTCTCCGGTTCCGCTCTGTCTCACCCCTTCTCCCACTATATTAACTCTCTGAATCCGCTCTGTCTTGCTCCTTCACACACTCTTTTAACTCTCTGGCTCCACCGTTAGTCTCACCCCTTCTTAAACTCTTTCAACTCTGACTCCGCTCTCAGTGTCGCCCCTTCTCGCTCCCTTTTAACTCTCCGGTTCCGCTCTCAGTCTCGCCCTTTCTCACACTATATTAACTGTCTGACACTGCACTCAGTCTCGCTCCGTTTCGCACTCTTTACCTCTCTGAATCTGATCTCAGTCTCGCTCCTTCACGCTCTCTTTTAACTCTCCGTCTCTGCTCTCTGTCTCGGCCCTTCTCGCATTCTTCTAACTCTGACACTGCTCTCAGTCTCGCTCTATTTTAATTCTCCGACTCCGATCTCAGTCTCTCCACTTCTGGCTCTCTTCTAACTCTCCGACTCCACTCTCATGCTCGATCCTTCGCGCAGTCTTTTAACTCCCTGACTCCTGAGTTCGCCCCTCTTCGCACACATTTATCTCTGACTCCAATCAGTCTCGCTCTATTTTAACTCCGACTCTGCTCTGTCTCGTCCTTTCTCGGTCTCTTTAAACTCTTTCACTACGCTCTCATTCTCCCCCCTTCTCGCTCTCTTTTAACTCTGACTCCGCTCAGTCTCGCCCTTTTCTCACGTTCTTTACACTACCAGGCTCCAGTCAGTCTTGCCAGTTTTCTGGCTCTACTCTCACTCTCGCCCTTTCTCGTTCTCTTTTAACTCTGACTCTGCTCTCAGTCTCGCTCCTTCTTGCTCTCATTTAACTGACTCCGCTCTGTCTCACTGCTTCTCGCTCTCTTTTAACTCTGTCCCCGCTCCCAGTCTCGACCTTTCTCACTTTTTTAACTCTGACTCTGCTCTCAGTCTCGCCCCTTCTCGCTGTCTTTTAACTCTGACTCTGCTATCAGTCTCGCTCCTTCTCGCTCTCTTTTAACTCTCCGACTCTGCTCTCAGTCTCGCTCCTTCTCGCTCTCTTTCAACTCTGACTCTCCTTAGTCTCGCCCTTTCTTGCTCCCTTTTAACTCTGACTCCGCTCCCAATCTCGCCCCTTCTCGCTCTCTTTAAAGTCTCCGGTTCCGCTCTCAGTCTGTCTCCTTCGCGCTCTCTTTTAACTCTCTGGCTCCACTCTGTGTCGCCCCTTCTCGCTCTCTTAACTCTCTGACTCTGCTCTCAGTCTCTCCTTTTCTCGTATTCGTTACACTACCCGGCTTCGATCGCAGTCTTGCCAGTTCTTTGGTTCTACTCTCTCTCGCTCCCTTTTAACTCTCGGAGTCCACTCTCAGTCTCACCCCTTCTCGCTTTTTTTTTTAAACTGTGAATGCGATCTCAGTCTCGCCCCTTCTCCCACTATATTAACTCTCTGACACTGCGCTCAATCTCGCTCCGTTTCGCGCTCTTTTCTCTCTGAATCCGCTCTCAGTCTCGCTGTCTTTTAACTCTCCGACTCCGCTCTCATGCTCGATCCTTCTCGCTGTCTTTTAACTCCCTGACTCCTGAGTCTCGCCCCTCTTTGCAGACATTTATCTTTAACTCCACTCAGTCTCGCTCCTTCTCGCTCTATTTTAACTCTTCGACTCCGCTCTCACTCTCACCCCTTCCACTATATTAACTCTCTGACACTGCACTCAGTCTCGCTCCATTTTGCGCACTTTTATCTCTCTGAATCCGATCTCAGTGTCGCTCCCTCATGCTCTCTTTTAACTCTGACCCCGCTCCCAGTCTCGACCCTTCTCGCTCTATTTTAACTCTCCGACTCCGATATCAGTCTCTCCACTTCTGGCTCTCTTTTAACTCTCCGACTCCGCTCTCATGTTCGATCCTTCTCGCTGTATTAACTCCCTGACTACTCCTGAGTCTCGCCCCTCTTCGCACATATTTATCTCTCTGACTCCACTCAGTCTCGCTCTATTTTAACTCTTCGACTCCGGTCTCAGTCTCACCCATTCTCACAGTCCTTTAACTCTGACTCTGCTCTCAGTCTCACCCCTTCTTGCTCTCTTTTAACTCTGATTCTGCTCTCATGCTTGCTCCTTTTTGCTCTCTTATCTCTCCTTCCCTCAGTCTCGCCCCTTCTCGCTCCCTAATAACTCTCCAACTCTACTATTAGTCTCACCCCTTCTCGCTCTATTTTAACTCTCCGACTCTGTTCTCAGTCGCCCTCCTTCTTGCTCTCTTAAAATATCCGAATCCGCTCTCAGTCTTGCCCCTTCTCGCACTGTTCTAACACTCCGACTCTGCTCTCAGTCACGCCCTTTCTCACACTCTTTCAATTCTGACTCTGCTCTCAGTCTCGCTCCTTCTTGCTTTCATTTTACTCTGTCTCCGCTCTCCGTTTCGCCCCTTCTCGCGTTCTTTACACTACCCGGCTCCGATCGCAGTATTGCCCTTTCTCTGGCTCTAATCTCACTCTCGTCCCTTCTCGCACTCTTAACTCTCCGACTCTGCTTTCAGTCTCGCCCCTTCCGGTGTTCTTACACTACCCGGCTCCAATCGCAGTCATGCCCGTCTCTGGCTCTACTCTCTCTCTCACTCTCGCCCCTTCTCACTCTCTTTTAACTCTCCGTCTCTGCTCTCGGTCTCGCGGACTTTTAACTCTCTGGCCCTTCTCTCAGTCTCACCCATTCTCGCTCTCTTTTAACTCACCAACTCTGCTCTTACTGTCTCGCCCCTTCTCGCTCTCTTTTAAGTCTCTGACTCCGATCTCAGTCTCTCTCCTCGCTGTCTTTTAACTCTCCGGCTCCACTGTGTCGCCCTTTCTTACTGTCTTTTAACTCTCAGATTCCTCTCTCCGTCTCGTCCCTTCTCGCTCTCTATTAAGTCCCTAGCTGCACTTTCAGTCTCACCGCTTCTCACTTTTTTAACTCTGACTCTGCTCTCAGTCTCGCGCTTTCTCGCGTTCTTTACAATAGCCGGCTCCGATCACAGTCTTGACCATTCTGACTCTACTCAGTCTCGCCCCTTCTCGCTTTCTTTTAACTCTGCGTCGACTCTGTCTCACTCCGTCTAGCACGCTTTTAACTATCCGACGCCGCTCTCAGTCTCACCCCTTCTCGCTCCCTTTTAACTGACTCAGCTCTCAGTCTCGCACCTTCTCGCTCTAATTTAACTCTGCAGTTCCGTTCTCATTCTCACACCTTCTCGCAATTTTTTTAACTCTGACTCTGCTCTCAGCCTCGCCCCGTCTCGCTCTCTTTCAACTCTCCAGTTCCGCTCTCAGTCTCACCCCTTCTCCCACTCTTTTAACTCTTTGACTCCTCTCAGTCTCGCCCCTTCTCACTACCCGGCTCCAATCGCAGTCATGCCCGTTTCTGGCTCTACTCTCACTCTCGCCCCTTCTCGCTCTCTTTTAACTCTCTGACTCTACTCTCAGTCTCGAGCCTCTTCACACTCTTTTGTCTCACACTCCGCTCTGTCTCGCTCCTTCTCGCTCTCTTTTAACTCTGACTCCATTCTCAGTCTCACCCCTTCTCACTCTCTAACTCTGATTCTGCTCTCAGTCTTGCTCCTTTTCTCTCTTTTAACTCTGCTCTCAGTCTCACCCGTTCTCGCTGAGAACGTTTAATCAGGGGTGTTTTCTCAGGGGGTGTAATCAGATCGTTTTTGGCGTGGTTTCTCAAGGTTTTAATCGGAGGGTTTTCTGGGTGTTGCTTAGTGTGTTTAATCAATGCGGTTTTTCAGGTGTTTACTCAGGCAGTTTAATCAAAGGGGTTTTTGGGTGTTTCTCAGGCGATTTAATCTGATGGGTTTTTGGGGCGGTTGTCAGGGTGTTTAACCAATGGGGTTTTTGGGTGTTTACTCGGGGTTTAATCAGATGTTTTTTGGGGGGTATTATCAGTGGGTTTAATCAAAGAGGCCGTTGGGTGGATTTCTCAAGGGGTTTAATGAGAGAGATTTTTGCGGGCTTTTATCATGGGGTTTAATTAGATGGGTTTTTGGGAGGTTTCTCAGGGGGTTTAATAAGAATGGTTTTTGAGTGTTTAAGGGTGTTTAATCATAGTGCTTTTTGGGTGTTTCACAGGGGGTTTAATCAGGTGTTTTGAGGGGTTTGTCACGGGGTTTAATCAGAGGGGTCTTTGGCGGATTTCTCGGGGGGGGGGGGTTCATTGGAGTTGTTTTTGGGGAGTTTATCAGGGGTTTTAATCTCTGGGGTTTTTGGGGTGGTTTCTCCGGGGATTTAATCAGAGGGCTTTATGGTTGTTTCTCAGTGGGTTTAATCAGAGGTTTTTTGGGGTTATTATCAGTGGGTTTAATGAGAGGTATTTTTGTGGGCTTTTATCATGGCGTTTAATTAGATGGGTTTTTGGGAGGTTTCTCAGGGGGTTTAATAAGAGTGGTTTTTGAGTGTTTTCAAGGGGGTTTAATCAGAGGTGTTTTGGGGGGTTTGTCCCGGGGTTTAATCAGTGGTTTTTGGGGGGTTTGTCCCGGGGTTTAATCAGTGTGGTTTTTGGGGGGTTTGTCCTGGGGTTTAATCAGTGTGGTTTTTGGGGAGTTTCTCAAGGGTTTTAATCTCTGCGGTTTTTGGGATGGTTTCTCTGGGGATTTAATCTGAAGGGTTTATGAGTGTTTCTCAGTGGGATTAATCAGAGGAGACTTCGGGGAGTTTTCTCACGGGGTTTAATCAGAGGGTTTTTGTGAGGGATTATCATTACGTTTAAACAGAGGGGGTGTTGGGGGGATTTCTCAGGGGGCTTAAGAGGAGTTTTTTTGGGGGGGATTCCTAGGGAGTGTCTCAGGGTGTTTTAATGAGAGGGATTTTTGGGGGGGTTAATCAGAGGGTTTTTTGGGGAGTTTCTCAGGGGTTTTAATCACAGGTTTTGCAAGGTTTTCTCGTGTGTTTTCAATCACGGGTTTTGGGAGGGTTTTTCAAAGGACTTTATGGATGTTTCTCAGTGGGTTTAATAAGAGGGGTTTTTCAGGGGTTTTCTCAGGGGTTTTAATCAGAGGTGTTTTTAGGGGGGATTATCAGTGAGTTTAATCAGAGGGGGTGTTGGGGGAGTTTCTCAGGGGGCTTCATAAGAGCAGATTTAGGGGGGATTTCTCAGGGGTTTAATCAGAGGGGTTTTTGAGTGTTTCTCAAGGGGTTTAATCAAGGGTTTTTTTTTGGGGGGGGGGGTTTCTCAGAGGCGTAATCAGAGCAGGCTTTGGTTTTTCTCAGGTGTTTTAATCAGAGGATTTTTTGGGGCTGGGTGCTTCTCAGTGGGTTTAATCAGAGGGGATTTTGGTTGTTTCTCTGGGGTTTTAATCAGAGGCATATTTGGGGGCGATTTCTTGGGGGTTTAATCAGAGGGGTTTTTGGGGGGATTTCTCAGGGCCTTTAATAAGAGGAATTTTTGGGTTTTTCTCAGGGGGTTTAATCGGTGGGATTTTTTGGGGGGACTTCCTGTGGGGTTTAATCAGAGGGGTTTTTGGGTGCTATTCTCAGGGGGTTTCATTCAGAGGGGTTTTTCGGTGTTTCCAAGGGTGCTTAATCAGAGGGGCTTTAATCAGACGTGTTTTTTGCGGGGTTTAATCAGAGGGGTTGATTTTTGTTTCTCAGGGGGTTTAATAAGAGGGGTTTTTTGGGGGTGTTTCTCAGGGCGGTTAATCAGAGGGGTTTTGGGGGATTTTCTCAGGGGTTTTAATCACAGTAGGTTTTGGAGGTGTTTCTCAGGGTTTAATCAGAAGGGTTTTGGGGACTTTCAGGGGATTAAGTAGACTGGTGTATAGATGTTTCTCAGTGGGTTTTATCAGAGGGATTTTTTCAGGGTTTTCTCAGGGGGTTCAATCACAGGGGTTTTTGGGTGTTTATCAGGTGTTTTAATCAGATGGGTTTTGGGGGGGATTTTTAAGGGGTGTTAATCAGAACGGATTTGGGGTCTATTCTCAGAGGATTTAATCAGAGGGATTTTTGGGTGTTTCCAAGGGCATTTAATCAGACGTGTTTTTGAGGGGTTTACTCAGGTGATTTAATCAGAGGGTTTGATGGATGTTTCTCAGGGGTTTTAATGAGAGGGGTTTTTGCGGGCGTTTCTCAGGTGGGTTAATCAGAAGGGTCTTTGGGTGTTTCCAAGGGCATTTAATCAGACATGTTTTTTTGGGAAAACCCCCGAAAAGAAACTCTGGTTAAACCCCCTGACAAAGCCCCCAAAACCCCTCTGATTAAAGCCCCTGGCAAACACCCACAAACTGCTTTGATTTATCCCTCTGAGAAACGACCCCAAACACCCTTCTATTAAAGCCCCCAAAAATCCCTCTGATTATACTTCCTGAGAAATCCCGCAATACCCTCTGATTAAACCCACTGAGAAAGCCCTGAAAAACCCCCTGAGAAACCCCCCAAAAACACAGCTGATTAAAACCCCTGAAAAATACTCAAATCCCTCTGATTTAACCCCCTGAGATATACCCCCAAAAATCCCTCTGATTAAACCCCCTGATAATTCCCTAAAAACCCATTTGATTAAATGCCCTGAGAAAACTGGGGGATTAATCAGATGGGTTTTTGCTTTGATTCTCAAGGGATTTATTCAGTGGGCTTTTTGGTGGGTTTCTCAGGGGTTCTTGGCTTTGGGGCTTTTGGGGGCTATTCTCAGTGGGTTTAATCAGAGGGCTTTGGGGTCGTTTCTGAGTTTTTAATCAGAACAGGTTTTGGGTGTTTCTCAGGGGCTTTAATCAGAGGGGATTTGGGGGCTTGTCAGGGGGTTTAATCATAGTTGCTTTTCTGGGGATTTCTCGGGGAATAATCAGATGGGTTTTTGGTGCGATTCTCAGGTGGTTTAATCAGTTGGATTTTTGGGGGGTTTTCTCAGGGCGTTTAATCAGAGGGGTTTTTGGGTTTTTCCAAGGGTGTTTATTCAGAGGGGTTTTTAGGTATTTCTCAGGGGATTTATCCAGAGGGGATTTTAGGTGTTTCTCAGGGGGTTTAATTAGAGGGACTTTTTGGGGGTTTTCTCAGGTGTTTAATCAGATGTGCTTTATGTGGGATTCTCAGGGTATTTAATCAGTGGGGTTTTTGGGTACTTCTCATGGGGTTGGATCAGATTGCTTTTTCAGGCTTTCTAAGGGCGTTTAATCAGAGGGGCATTTTGGGGGTTTTCTCAGGGGGTTTAATCAGATGGGTTTTTGGTAGGTTCTCAGGAGGATTAATCAGAGGGATTTTTGGATGTTTCCAAGGGTGTTTCATTAGAGGGGTTTTTGGGTTTTCTCATGGTTTTTGGGGAGTTTCTCAGGTGTTTTAATCACAGGGGGGTTTGTGGTGGTTTCTCAGGGGGTTTAATCAGAGGGGATTTTAGGGATTTTTCAGTGGATATAATAAGAGGGATGTTTGGTGGTTTAGTTTAATCAGAGGATTTTTGGAGGGTTCTCAGGGGTTTTAATCAGAGGAGCTTTTAGGTGTTTACTCAGGGGGATTAATCAAAGGGGTTTTTGGGTGTTTACTCAGGTATTATTCGGAGGGGTATTCAGGGGTGGTTCTCGGGGGATTCCATCAGTGCGTTTTTTGGGGGTCTATCAGGGCTTTTAATCAGAGGGGATTTTGGGGGGATTTCTCAGGTGCTTTAATCAGAGGGATTTTTGGTAGGTTTCTCATGGGGTTTATTCAGTGGGGTATTTGAGGAATATTCTTAGGGAGTTTAATCAGAGAGGTTTTTGGATGTTTCCAAAGCTGTTATTCAGAGGTGTTTTGGGTGTTTCTCAGGGGTTTTATCCAGATGGGATTTTGTGTTTCGCAGGGGTTTTAATCAGAGGTTTCTCAGGGGTTCGATCAGAGTGGTTTTTGGGGATTTTTCAGTGGTTATAATCTGAGAGGTTTTTGGTGGAGATTCTAAGGGGTTCAATCTGAGGATTTCCAGAGGTTTCTCAGTGGTTTTAATCAGAGGGGATTTTGGGTATTTTCTCAGGGGGATTAATCATTGCGGTATTTAGGGGTGATTCTCAGGGGATTCCAAGAGAGCGGTTTTTGGGTGGTTTATCAGGGCTTTTTAATCAGATGGCATTTTGTGGGGATTTCTCAGGTGGTTTAATCAGAGGGGATTTGGGGGTATTCTCAGGAGGTTTAATCAGATATTTTTGGTTACATCTCGGGGGTTTAATCAGATTTTTTGGGGGAGTTTCTCATTGGGTTTAATCAGAGGGTTATTTCGGGGTTTCTCAGGAAGTATAATCAGAGCTATTATTGGGTGTTTTCTCAGGGGGTTTAATCAGATGGGTTTTTGAGTAATTATAAGGGATTTTAATCAGAGGGATTTTGGGTATTTCTCAGGGGTTTTATTCAGATGGTTTTTTGGGTATTTCTCAGGGGTTTTAATCAGAGGTGTTTCTGGGGGGCTTTCTCAGGGGGTTTAATCAGCGGGGTCTTTCAGGGCTTTCTCAGCGGGTTGAATCAGTATTTCGGGGTTTCTCTGGAAGTATAATCAGAGGGATTTTTGGAGGTTTTTCTCAGGGGGTTTAATCAGAGGGCCTTTGGTGTCGTTTCTCATAGGGATTAATCAGAGCAGTTTGAATGTTTCTCAGGGGCTTTAATCATAGATGTTTTTGGGGCTTTGTCAGGGTGTTTAATCAGGGTTGCTTTTCGGGGGTTTTGTCATTGGGATTAATCAGATGGGTTTTTGATACAATTCTCGGGGTGGTATTCAGAATTTTTGGTGGGTTTCTCAGGTTTTTTTTATCAGTGGGGTTTTGGGGGCAATTCTCAGGCGGTTTAATCAGAGGGATTTTTGGGTGTTTATTTAGAGGGGTTTTTAGGTGTTTCTCAGGGGATTTACCCAGAGGGGATTTTGGGTGTTTCTCAGGCAGTTTAATCAGAGGGACTTTTCGGGGGTTTTCTCAGGTGTATTAATTAAGTTGCGTTTTATGTGGGATTCTCAGGGTGTTTAATTGGCGGGGTTTTTGGGTATTTCTCATGGGGTTGGATCAGATTGCTTTTTGGGGCTCTCTAAGGGTGTTTAATCAGAGGGGCTTTCGGGGATTTTCTCAGGGGTTTAATCAGATGGGTTTTTGGTAGGTTCTCAGAAGGATTAATCAGAGGGATGTTTGGGTGTTTCCAAGGGTGTTTCATCAAAGGGGATTTTTGGGTGTTTCTCAGGGGATTTAATCAGAGGGGTTTCTCAGGGGATTTAATCAGAGGGGTTTCTCAGGGGATTTAATCAGAGGGGTTTCTCAGGGGATTTAATCAGAGGGGTTTCTCAGGGGATTTAATCAGAGGGGTTTCTCAGGGGATTTAATCAGAGGGGTTTCTCAGGGGATTTAATCAGAGGGGTTTCTCAGGGGATTTAATCAGAGGGGTTTCTCAGGGGATTTAATCAGAGGGGTTTCTCAGGGGATTTAATCAGAGGGGTTTCTCAGGGGATTTAATCAGAGGG
This sequence comes from Carcharodon carcharias, assembly GCF_017639515.1. Lineage (NCBI taxonomy): Eukaryota > Metazoa > Chordata > Chondrichthyes > Lamniformes > Lamnidae > Carcharodon > Carcharodon carcharias. Next base: position 103,038,955 of record NC_054476.1, read on the forward strand.
GTTTCTCAGGGGATTTAATCAGAGGGGTTTCTCAGGGGATTTAATCAGAGGGGTTTCTCAGGGGATTTAATCAGAGGGGTTTCTCAGGGGATTTAATCAGAGGGGTTTCTCAGGGGATTTAATCAGAGGGGTTTCTCAGGGGATTTAATCAGAGGGGTTTCTCAGGGGATTTAATCAGAGGGGTTTCTCAGGGGATTTAATCAGAGGGGTTTCTCAGGGGATTTAATCAGAGGGGTTTCTCAGGGGATTTAATCAGAGGGGTTTCTCAGGGGATTTAATCAGAGGGGTTTCTCAGGGGATTTAATCAGAGGGGTTTCTCAGGGGATTTAATCAGAGGGGTTTCTCAGGGGATTTAATCAGAGGGGTTTCTCAGGGGATTTAATCAGAGGGGTTTCTCAGGGGATTTAATCAGAGGGGTTTCTCAGGGGATTTAATCAGAGGGGTTTCTCAGGGGATTTAATCAGAGGGGTTTCTCAGGGGATTTAATCAGAGGGGTTTCTCAGGGGATTTAATCAGAGGGGTTTCTCAGGGGATTTAAGTCAGAGGGGTTTCTCAGGGGATTTAGTCAGAGGGGTTTCTCAGGGGATTTAGTCAGAGGGGTTTCTCAGGGGATTTAGTCAGAGGGGTTTCTCAGGGGATTTAGTCAGAGGGGTTTCTCAGGGGATTTAGTCAGAGGGGTTTCTCAGGGGATTTAGTCAGAGGGGTTTCTCAGGGGATTTAGTCAGAGGGGTTTCTCAGGGGATTTAGTCAGAGGGGTTTCTCAGGGGATTAGTCAGAGGGGTTTCTCAGGGGATTTAGTCAGAGGGGTTTCTCAGGGGATTTAGTCAGAGGGGTTTCTCAGGGGATTTAGTCAGAGGGGTTTCTCAGGGGATTTAGTCAGAGGGGTTTCTCAGGGGATTTAGTCAGAGGGGTTTCTCAGGGGATTTAGTCAGAGGGGTTTCTCAGGGGATTTAGTCAGAGGGGTTTCTCAGGGGATTTAGTCAGAGGGGTTTCTCAGGGGATTTAGTCAGAGGGGTTTCTCAGGGGATTTAGTCAGAGGGGTTTCTCAGGGGATTTAGTCAGAGGGGTTTCTCAGGGGATTTAGTCAGAGGGGTTTCTCAGGGGATTTAGTCAGAGGGGTTTCTCAGGGGATTTAGTCAGAGGGGTTTCTCAGGGGATTTAGTCAGAGGGGTTTCTCAGGGGATTTAGTCAGAGGGGTTTCTCAGGGGATTTAGTCAGAGGGGTTTCTCAGGGGATTTAGTCAGAGGGGTTTCTCGGGGGATTTAGTCAGAGGGGTTTCTCAGGGGATTTAGTCAGAGGGGTTCTCAGGGGATTTAGTCAGAGGGGTTTCTCAGGGGATTTAGTCAGAGGGGTTTCTCAGGGGATTTAGTCAGAGGGGTTTCTCAGGGGATTTAGTCAGAGGGGTTTCTCAGGGGATTTAGTCAGAGGGGTTTCTCAGGGGATTAGTCAGAGGGGGTTTCTCAGGGGATTTAGTCAGAGGGGTTTCTCAGGGGATTTAGTCAGAGGGGTTTCTCAGGGATTTAGTCAGAGGGGTTTCTCAGGGGATTTAGTCAGAGGGGTTTCTCAGGGGATTTAGTCAGAGGGGTTTCTCAGGGGATTTAGTCAGAGGGGTTTCTCAGGGGATTTAGTCAGAGGGGTTTTTCTCAGGGGATTTAGTCAGAGGGGTTTCTCAGGGGATTTAGTCAGAGGGGTTTCTCAGGGGATTTAGTCAGAGGGGTTTCTCAGGGGATTTAGTCAGAGGGGTTTCTCAGGGGATTTAGTCAGAGGGGTTTCTCAGGGGATTTAGTCAGAGGGGTTTCTCAGGGGATTTAGTCAGAGGGGTTTCTCAGGGGATTTAGTCAGAGGGGTTTCTCAGGGGATTTAGTCAGAGGGGTTTCTCAGGGGATTTAGTCAGAGGGGTTTCTCAGGGGATTTAGTCAGAGGGGTTTCTCAGGGATTTAGTCAGAGGGGTTTCTCAGGGGATTTAGTCAGAGGGGTTTCTCAGGGGATTTAGTCAGAGGGGTTTCTCAGGGGATTTAGTCAGAGGGGTTTCTCAGGGGATTTAGTCAGAGGGGTTTCTCAGGGGATTTAGTCAGAGGGGTTTCTCAGGGGATTTAGTCAGAGGGGTTTCTCAGGGGATTTAGTCAGAGGGGTTTCTCAGGGGATTTAGTCAGAGGGGTTTCTCAGGGGATTTAGTCAGAGGGGTTTCTCAGGGGATTTAGTCAGAGGGGTTTCTCAGGGGATTTAGTCAGAGGGGTTTCTCAGGGGATTTAGTCAGAGGGGTTTCTCAGGGGATTTAGTCAGAGGGGTTTCTCAGGGGATTTAGTCAGAGGGGTTTCTCAGGGGATTTAGTCAGAGGGGTTTCTCAGGGGATTTAGTCAGAGGGGTTTCTCAGGGGATTTAGTCAGAGGGGTTTCTCAGGGGATTTAGTCAGAGGGGTTTCTCAGGGGATTTAGTCAGAGGGGTTTCTCAGGGGATTTAGTCAGAGGGGTTTCTCAGGGGATTTAGTCAGAGGGGTTTCTCAGGGGATTTAGTCAGAGGGTTTCTCAGGGGATTAGTCAGAGGGGTTTCTCAGGGGATTTAGTCAGAGGGGTTTCTCAGGGGATTTAGTCAGAGGGGTTTCTCAGGGGATTTAGTCAGAGGGGTTTCTCAGGGGATTTAGTCAGAGGGGTTTCTCAGGGGATTTAGTCAGAGGGGTTTCTCAGGGGATTTAGTCAGAGGGGTTTCTCAGGGGATTTAGTCAGAGGGGTTTCTCAGGGGATTTAGTCAGAGGGGTTTCTCAGGGGATTTAGTCAGAGGGGTTTCTCAGGGGATTTAGTCAGAGGGGTTTCTCAGGGGATTTAGTCAGAGGGGTTTCTCAGGGGATTTAGTCAGAGGGGTTTCTCAGGGGATTTAGTCAGAGGGGTTTCTCAGGGGATTTAGTCAGAGGGGTTTCTCAGGGGATTTAGTCAGAGGGGTTTCTCAGGGGATTTAGTCAGAGGGGTTTCTCAGGGGATTTAGTCAGAGGGGTTTCTCAGGGGATTTAGTCAGAGGGGTTTTCTCAGGGGATTTAGTCAGAGGGGTTTCTCAGGGGATTTAGTCAGAGGGGTTTCTCAGGGGATTTAGTCAGAGGGTTTCTCAGGGGATTTAGTCAGAGGGGTTTCTCAGGGGATTTAGTCAGAGGGGTTTCTCAGGGGATTTAGTCAGAGGGGTTTCTCAGGGGATTTAGTCAGAGGGGGTTTCTCAGGGGATTTAGTCAGAGGGGTTTCTCAGGGGATTTAGTCAGAGGGGTTTCTCAGGGGATTTAGTCAGAGGGGTTTCTCAGGGATTTAGTCAGAGGGGTTTCTCAGGGGATTTAGTCAGAGGGGTTTCTCAGGGGATTTAGTCAGAGGGGTTTCTCAGGGGATTTAGTCAGAGGGGTTTCTCAGGGGATTTAGTCAGAGGGGTTTCTCAGGGGATTTAGTCAGAGGGGTTTCTCAGGGGATTTAGTCAGAGGGGTTTCTCAGGGGATTAGTCAGAGGGGTTTCTCAGGGGATTTAGTCAGAGGGGTTTCTCAGGGGATTTAGTCAGAGGGGTTTCTCAGGGGATTTAGTCAGAGGGGTTTCTCAGGGGATTTAGTCAGAGGGGTTTCTCAGGGGATTTAGTCAGAGGGGTTTCTCAGGGGATTTAGTCAGAGGGGTTTCTCAGGGGATTTAGTCAGAGGGTTTCTCAGGGGATTTAGTCAGAGGGGTTTCTCAGGGGATTTAGTCAGAGGGGTTTCTCAGGGGATTTAGTCAGAGGGGTTTCTCAGGGGATTTAGTCAGAGGGGTTTCTCAGGGGATTTAGTCAGAGGGGTTTCTCAGGGGATTTAGTCAGAGGGGTTTCTCAGGGGATTTAGTCAGAGGGGTTTCTCAGGGGATTTAGTCAGAGGGGTTTCTCAGGGGATTTAGTCAGAGGGGTTTCTCAGGGGATTTAGTCAGAGGGGTTTCTCAGGGGATTTAGTCAGAGGGGTTTCTCAGGGATTTAGTCAGAGGGGTTTCTCAGGGGATTTAGTCAGAGGGGTTTCTCAGGGGATTTAGTCAGAGGGGTTTCTCAGGGGATTTAGTCAGAGGGGTTTCTCAGGGGATTTAGTCAGAGGGGTTTCTCAGGGGATTTAGTCAGAGGGGTTTCTCAGGGGATTTAGTCAGAGGGGTTTCTCAGGGGATTTAGTCAGAGGGGTTTCTCAGGGGATTTAGTCAGAGGGGTTTCTCAGGGGATTTAGTCAGAGGGGTTTCTCAGGGGATTTAGTCAGAGGGGGTTTCTCAGGGGATTTAGTCAGAGGGGTTTCTCAGGGGATTTAGTCAGAGGGGTTCTCAGGGGATTTTTAGTCAGAAGGGGTTTCTCAGGGGATTTAGTCCAGAGGGGGTTTCTCAGGGGATTTAGTCAGAGGGTTTCTCAGGGATTTAGTCAGAGGGTTTCTCAGGGGAATTAGTCAGAGGGGTTTCTCCAGGTGGATTTAGTCAGAGGGGTTTCTCAGGGGAATTCGTCAGAGGGTTTCTCAGGGGATTTAGTCAGAGGGGTTTCTCAGGGGATTTAGTCAGAGGGTTTCTCAGGGGATTTAGTCAGAGGGGTTTCCTCAGGGGATTTAGTCAGAGGGGTCTTCTCAGGGGATTTAGTCAGAGGGGTTTCTCAGGGGATTTAGTCAGAGGGGTTTCTCAGGGGATTTGTCAGAGGGGGTTCTCAGGGGATTTAGTCAGAGGGGTTTCTCAGGGGATTAGTCAGAGGGGTTTCTCAGGGGATTTAGTCAGAGGGTTTCTCAGGGGATTTAGTCAGAGGGGTTTCTCAGGGGATTTAGTCAGAGGGGTTTCTCAGGGGATTTAGTCAGAGGGGTTTCTCAGGGGATTTAGTCAGAGGGGTTTCTCAGGGGATTTAGTCAGAGGGGTTTCTCAGGGGATTTAGTCAGAGGGGTTTCTCAGGGGATTTAGTCAGAGGGGTTTCTCAGGGGATTTAGTCAGAGGGGTTTCTCAGGGGATTTAGTCAGAGGGGTTTCTCAGGGGATTTAGTCAGAGGGGTTTCTCAGGGGATTTAGTCAGAGGGGTTTCTCAGGGGATTTAGTCAGAGGGGTTTCTCAGGGGATTTAGTCAGAGGGGTTTCTCAGGGGATTTAGTCAGAGGGGTTTCTCAGGGGATTTAGTCAGAGGGGTTTCTCAGGGGATTTAGTCAGAGGGGTTTCTCAGGGGATTTAGTCAGAGGGGTTTCTCAGGGGATTTAGTCAGAGGGGTTTCTCAGGGGATTTAGTCAGAGGGGTTTCTCAGGGGATTTAGTCAGAGGGGTTTCTCAGGGGATTTAGTCAGAGGGGTTTCTCAGGGGATTTAGTCAGAGGGGTTTCTCAGGGGATTTAGTCAGAGGGGTTTCTCAGGGGATTTAGTCAGAGGGGTTTCTCAGGGATTTAGTCAGAGGGGTTTCTCAGGGGATTTAGTCAGAGGGGTTTCTCAGGGGATTTAGTCAGAGGGGTTTCTCAGGGGATTTAGTCAGAGGGGTTTCTCAGGGGATTTAGTCAGAGGGGTTTCTCAGGGGATTTAGTCAGAGGGGTTTCTCAGGGGATTTAGTCAGAGGGGTTTCTCAGGGGATTTAGTCAGAGGGGTTTCTCAGGGGATTTAGTCAGAGGGGTTTCTCAGGGGATTTAGTCAGAGGGGTTTCTCAGGGGATTTAGTCAGAGGGGTTTCTCAGGGGATTTAGTCAGAGGGGTTTCTCAGGGGATTTAGTCAGAGGGGTTTCTCAGGGGATTTAGTCAGAGGGGTTTCTCAGGGGATTTAGTCAGAGGGGTTTCTCAGGGGATTTAGTCAGAGGGGTTTCTCAGGGGATTTAGTCAGAGGGGTTTCTCAGGGGATTTAGTCAGAGGGGTTTCTCAGGGGATTTAGTCAGAGGGGTTTCTCAGGGGATTTAGTCAGAGGGGTTTCTCAGGGGATTTAGTCAGAGGGGTTTCTCAGGGGATTTAGTCAGAGGGGTTTCTCAGGGGATTAGTCAGAGGGGTTTCTCAGGGGATTTAGTCAGAGGGGTTTCTCAGGGGATTTAGTCAGAGGGGTTTCTCAGGGGATTTAGTCAGAGGGGTTTCTCAGGGGATTTAGTCAGAGGGGGTTTCTCAGGGGATTTAGTCAGAGGGGTTTCTCAGGGGATTTAGTCAGAGGGGTTTCTCAGGGGATTTAGTCAGAGGGGTTTCTCAGGGGATTTAGTCAGAGGGGTTTCTCAGGGGATTTAGTCAGAGGGGTTTCTCAGGGATTAGTCAGAGGGGTTTCTCAGGGGATTTAGTCAGAGGGGTTTCTCAGGGGATTTAGTCAGAGGGGTTTCTCAGGGGATTTAGTCAGAGGGGTTTCTCAGGGGATTTAGTCAGAGGGGTTTCTCAGGGGATTTAGTCAGAGGGGTTTCTCAGGGGATTTAGTCAGAGGGGTTTCTCAGGGGATTTAGTCAGAGGGGTTTCTCAGGGGATTTAGTCAGAGGGGTTTCTCAGGGGATTTAGTCAGAGGGGTTTCTCAGGGGATTTAGTCAGAGGGGTTTCTCAGGGGATTTAGTCAGAGGGGTTTCTCAGGGGATTTAGTCAGAGGGGTTTCTCAGGGGATTTAGTCAGAGGGGTTTCTCAGGGGATTTAGTCAGAGGGGTTTCTCAGGGGATTTAGTCAGAGGGGTTTCTCAGGGGATTTAGTCAGAGGGTTTCTCAGGGGATTTAGTCAGAGGGGTTTCTCAGGGGATTTAGTCAGAGGGGTTTCTCAGGGGATTTAGTCAGAGGGGTTTCTCAGGGGATTTAGTCAGAGGGGTTTCTCAGGGGATTTAGTCAGAGGGGGTTTCTCAGGGGATTTAGTCAGAGGGGTTTCTCAGGGGATTTAGTCAGAGGGGTTTCTCAGGGGATTTAGTCAGAGGGGTTTCTCAGGGGATTTAGTCAGAGGGGTTTCTCAGGGGATTTAGTCAGAGGGGTTCTCAGGGGATTTAGTCAGAGGGGTTTCTCAGGGGATTTAGTTCAGAGGGGTTTCTCAGGGGATTTAGTCAGAGGGGTTTCTCAGGGGATTTAGTCAGAGGGGTTTCTCAGGGGATTTAGTCAGAGGGGTTTCTCAGGGGATTTAGTCAGAGGGGTTTCTCAGGGGATTTAGTCAGAGGGGTTTCTCAGGGGATTTAGTCAGAGGGGTTTCTCAGGGGATTTAGTCAGAGGGGTTTCTCAGGGGATTTAGTCAGAGGGGTTTCTCAGGGGATTTAGTCAGAGGGGTTTCTCAGGGGATTTAGTCAGAGGGGTTTCTCAGGGGATTTAGTCAGAGGGGTTTCTCAGGGGATTTAGTCAGAGGGGTTTCTCAGGGGATTTAGTCAGAGGGGTTTCTCAGGGGATTTAGTCAGAGGGGTTTCTCAGGGGATTTAGTCAGAGGGGTTTCTCAGGGGATTTAGTCAGAGGGGTTTCTCAGGGGATTTAGTCAGAGGGTTTCTCAGGGGATTTAGTCAGAGGGGTTTCTCAGGGGATTTAGTCAGAGGGGTTTTCTCAGGGGATTTAGTCAGAGGGGTTTCTCAGGGGATTTAGTCAGAGGGGTTTCTCAGGGGATTTAGTCAGAGGGGTTTCTCAGGGGATTTAGTCAGAGGGGTTTCTCAGGGGATTTAGTCAGAGGGGTTTCTCAGGGGATTTAGTCAGAGGGGTTTCTCAGGGGATTTAGTCAGAGGGGTTTCTCAGGGGATTTAGTCAGAGGGGTTTCTCAGGGGATTTAGTCAGAGGGGGTTTCTCAGGGATTTAGTCAAGGGGTTCCAGGGGATTTTAGTCAGAGGGGTTTCTCAGGGGATTTAGTCAGAGGGGTTTCTCAGGGGATTTAGTCAGAGGGGTTTCTCAGGGGATTTAGTCAGAGGGGTTTCTCAGGGGATTTAGTCAGAGGGGTTTCTCAGGGGATTTAGTCAGAGGGGTTCTCAGGGGATTTAGTCAGAGGGGTTTCTCAGGGGATTTAGTCAGAGGGGGGTTCTCAGGGGATTTAGTCAGAGGGGTTCTCAGGGGATTTAGTCAGAGGGGGTTTCCCAGGGGATTTAGTCAGAGGGGTTTCTCAGGGATTTAGTCAGAGGGGTTTCTCAGGGGATTTAGTCAGAGGGGTTTCTCAGGGGATTTAGTCAGAGGGGGTTTCTCAGGGGATTTAGTCAGAGGGGTTTCTCAGGGGATTTAGTCAGAGGGGTTTCTCAGGGGATTTAGTCAGAGGGGTTTCTCAGGGGATTTAGTCAGAGGGGTTTCTCAGGGGATTTAGTCAGAGGGGTTTCTCAGGGGATTTAGTCAGAGGGGTTTCTCAGGGGATTTAGTCAGAGGGGTTTCTCAGGGGATTTAGTCAGAGGGGTTCTCAGGGGATTTAGTCAGAGGGGTTTCTCAGGGGATTTAGTCAGAGGGTGTTTCTCAGGGGACTTTAGTCAGAGGGGGTTCCTCAGGGGATTTATGTCAGAGGGGGTTCTCAGGGGATTTAGTCAGAGGGGTTTCTCAGGGGATTTAGTCAGAGGGGGTTTCTCAGGGGAATTTAGTCAGAGGGGGGTTTCTCAGGGGATTTAGTCAGAGGGGTTTCTCAGGGGATTTAGTCAGAGGGGTTTCTCAGGGGATTTAGTCAGAGGGGGGTCCTCAGGGGACTTAGTCAGAGGGGGTTCCTCAGGGGACTTAGTCAGAGGGGTTTCTCAGGGATTTAGTCAGAGGGGTTTCTCAGGGGATTTAGTCAGAGGGGTTTCTCAGGGGATTTAGTCAGAGGGGTTTCTCAGGGGATTTAGTCAGAGGGGTTTCTCAGGGGATTTAGTCAGAGGGGGTTTCTCAGGGGATTTAGTCAGAGGGGTTTCTCAGGGGATTTAGTCAGAGGGGTTTCTCAGGGGATTAGTCAGAGGGGTTCTCAGGGGATTTAGTCAGAGGGGGTTTCTCAGGGGATTTAGTCAGAGGGGTTTCTCAGGGGATTTAGTCAGAGGGGTTTCTCAGGGGATTTAGTCAGAGGGGTTTCTCAGGGATTTAGTCAGAGGGGTTTCTCAGGGGATTTAGTCAGAGGGTTTTCAGGGGATTTAGTCAGAGGGTTTCTCAGGGATTTAGTCAGAGGGGTTTTCAGGGGATTTAGTCAGAGGGGTTTCTCAGGGGATTTAGTCAGAGGGGTTTCTCAGGGGATTTAGTCAGAGGGGTTTCTCAGGGGATTTAGTCAGAGGGGTTTCTCAGGGGATTTAGTCAGAGGGGTTTCTCAGGGGATTTAGTCAGAGGGGTTTCTCAGGGGATTTAGTCAGAGGGGTTTCTCAGGGGATTTAGTCAGAGGGGTTTCTCAGGGGATTTAGTCAGAGGGGTTTCTCAGGGGATTTAGTCAGAGGGGTTTCTCAGGGGATTTAGTCAGAGGGGTTTCTCAGGGGATTTAGTCAGAGGGGTTTCTCAGGGGATTTAGTCAGAGGGGTTTCTCAGGGGATTTAGTCAGAGGGGTTTCTCAGGGATTTAGTCAGAGGGGTTTCTCAGGGGATTTAGTCAGAGGGGTTTCTCAGGGGATTTAGGTCAGAGGGGGGTTTCTCAGGGGATTTAGTCAGAGGGGTTTCTCAGGGGATTTAGTCAGAGGGGTTTCTCAGGGGATTAGTCAGAGGGGTTTCTCAGGGATTTAGTCAGAGGGTTTTCTCAGGGGATTTAGTCAGAGGGGTTTCTCAGGGATTTAGTCAGAGGGGTTTCTCAGGGGATTTAGTCAGAGGGGTTTCTCAGGGGATTTAGTCAGAGGGGTTTCTCAGGGGATTTAGTCAGAGGGGTTTCTCAGGGGATTAGTCAGAGGGTTTCTCAGGGATTTAGTCAGAGGGGTTTCTCAGGGGATTTAGTCAGAGGGGTTTCTCAGGGGATTTAGTCAGAGGGTTTCTCAGGGGATTTAGTCAGAGGGGTTTCTCAGGGGATTTAGTCAGAGGGGTTTCTCAGGGGATTTAGTCAGAGGGGTTTCTCAGGGGATTTAGTCAGAGGGGTTTCTCAGGGGATTTAGTCAGAGGGGTTTCTCAGGGGATTTAGTCAGAGGGGTTTCTCAGGGGATTTAGTCAGAGGGGTTTCTCAGGGGATTTAGTCAGAGGGGTTTCTCAGGGGATTTAGTCAGAGGGGTTTCTCAGGGGATTTAGTCAGAGGGGTTTCTCAGGGGATTTAGTCAGAGGGGTTTCTCAGGGGATTTAGTCAGAGGGGTTTCTCAGGGGATTTAGTCAGAGGGGTTTCTCAGGGGATTTAGTCAGAGGGGTTTCTCAGGGGATTTAGTCAGAGGGGTTTCTCAGGGGATTTAGTCAGAGGGGTTTCTCAGGGGATTTAGTCAGAGGGGTTTCTCAGGGGATTTAGTCAGAGGGGTTTCTCAGGGGATTTAGTCAGAGGGGTTTCTCAGGGGATTTAGTCAGAGGGGTTTCTCAGGGGATTTAGTCAGAGGGGTTTCTCAGGGGATTTAGTCAGAGGGGTTTCCTCAGGGTCTTAGTCAAGAGGGGTTTCTCAGGGGACTTTAGTCAGAGGGGTTTTCTCAGGGGACTTTAGTCAGAGGGGTTTCTCAGGGGATTTAGTCAGAGGGGTTTCTCAGGGGATTTAGTCAGAGGGGTTTCTCAGGGGATTTAGTCAGAGGGGTTTCTCAGGGGATTTAGTCAGAGGGGTTTCTCAGGGGATTTAGTCAGAGGGGGTTTCTCAGGGGATTTAGTCAGAGGGGTTTCTCAGGGGATATTAGTCAGAGGGGTTTCTCAGGGGACTTAGTCAGAGGGGGTTCCTCAGGGGATTTAGTTCAGAGGGGGTTTCCTCAGGGGACTTAGTCAGAGGGGGGTTCCTCAGGGGACTTAGTCAGAGGGGGTTCTCAGGGGACTTAGTCAGAGGGGGTTCTCAGGGGACTTAGTCAGAGGGGGGTTCCTCAGGGGACTTAGTCAGAGGGGTTCCTAGGGACTTAGTCAGAGGGGGTTCCTCAGGGGACTTAGTCAGAGGGGGTTCCTCAGGGGACTTAGTCAGAGGGGGTTCCTCAGGGGACTTAGTCAGAGGGGGTTCTCAGGGGACTTAGTCAGAGGGGGTTCTCAGGGGATTTAGTCAGAGGGGGTTCTCAGGGGATTTAGTCAGAGGGTTTCTCAGGGATTTAGTCAGAGGGGTTTCTCAGGGATTTAGTCAGAGGGGTTTCTCAGGGGATTTAGTCAGAGGGGTTTCTCAGGGGATTTAGTCAGAGGGGTTTCTCAGGGGATTTAGTCAGAGGGTTTCTCAGGGGATTTAGTCAGAGGGGTTTCTCAGGGGATTTAGTCAGAGGGGTTTCTCAGGGATTTAGTCAGAGGGGTTTCTCAGGGGATTTAGTCAGAGGGGTTTCTCAGGGGATTTAGTCAGAGGGGTTTCTCAGGGGATTTAGTCAGAGGGGTTTCTCAGGGGATTTAGTCAGAGGGGGTTTCTCAGGGGATTTAGTCAGAGGGGTTTCTCAGGGGATTTAGTCAGAGGGGTTTTCTCAGGGGATTTAGTCAGAGGGGTTTCTCAGGGATTTAGTCAGAGGGGTTTCTCAGGGGATTAGTCAGAGGGGTTTCTCAGGGGATTTAGTCAGAGGGGTTTCTCAGGGGATTTAGTCAGAGGGGTTTCTCAGGGGATTTAGTCAGAGGGGTTTCTCAGGGGATTTAGTCAGAGGGGTTTCTCAGGGGATTTAGTCAGAGGGGTTTCTCAGGGGATTTAGTCAGAGGGGTTTCTCAGGGGATTTAGTCAGAGGGGTTTCTCAGGGGATTTAGTCAGAGGGGTTTCTCAGGGATTTAGTCAGAGGGGTTTCTCAGGGGATTTAGTCAGAGGGGTTTCTCAGGGATTTAGTCAGAGGGGTTTCTCAGGGGATTTAGGTCAGAGGGGTTTCTCAGGGGATTTAGTCAGAGGGGTTTCTCAGGGGATTTAGTCATAGGGGTTTCTCAGGGGATTTAGTCAGAGGGGTTTCTCAGGGGATTTAGTCAGAGGGGTTTCTCAGGGGATTTAGTCAGAGGGGTTTCTCAGGGGATTTAGTCAGAGGGGTTTCTCAGGGGATTTAGTCAGAGGGGTTTCTCAGGGGATTTAGTCAGAGGGGTTTCTCAGGGGATTTAGTCAGAGGGGTTTCTCAGGGGATTTAGTCAGAGGGGTTTCTCAGGGGATTTAGTCAGAGGGGTTTCTCAGGGGATTTAGTCAGAGGGGTTTCTCAGGGGATTTAGTCAGAGGGGTTTCTCAGGGGATTTAGTCAGAGGGGTTTCTCAGGGGATTTAGTCAGAGGGGGTTTCTCAGGGGATTTAGTCAGAGGGGTTTCTCAGGGGATTTAGTCAGAGGGTTTCCTCAGGGGATTTAGTCAGAGGGGTTTCTCAGGGGATTTAGTCAGAGGGGTTTCTCAGGGGATTTAGTCAGAGGGGTTTCTCAGGGGATTTAGTCAGAGGGGGTTCCTCAGGGGATTTAGTCAGAGGGGGTTCCTCAGGGGACTTAGTCAGAGGGGGTTCCTCAGGGGACTTAGTCAGAGGGGTTTCTCAGGGATTTAGTCAGAGGGGTTTCTCAGGGATTTAGTCAGAGGGGTTTCTCAGGGATTTAGTCAGAGGGGTTTCTCAGGGATTTAGTCAGAGGGGTTTCTCAGGGGATTTAGTCAGAGGGTTTCTCAGGGATTTAGTCAGAGGGGTTTCTCAGGGGATTTAGTCAGAGGGGTTTCTCAGGGGATTTAGTCAGAGGGGTTTCTCAGGGGATTTAGTCAGAGGGGTTTCTCAGGGGATTTAGTCAGAGGGGTTTCTCAGGGGATTTAGTCAGAGGGGTTTCTCAGGGATTTAGTCAGAGGGTTTCTCAGGGGATTTAGTCAGAGGGGTTTCTCAGGGGATTTAGTCAGAGGGGTTTCTCAGGGGATTTAGTCAGAGGGGTTTCTCAGGGATTTAGTCAGAGGGTTTCTCAGGGATTTAGTCAGAGAGGGGTTCTCAGGGGATTTAGTCAGAGGGGGTTTCTCAGGGGATTTAGTCAGAGGGGTTTCCTCAGGGGACGTAGTCAGAGGGGTTCCTCAGGGGACTTAGTCCGAGGGGTTCCTCAGGTGACTTAGTCAGAGGGGGTTCCTCAGGGACTTAGTCAGAGGGGTTCCTCAGGGGACTTAGTCCGAGGGGTTCCTCAGGGGACTTTAGTCACGAGGGGTTCCTCAGGGGACTTAGTCAGAGAGGGGTTCTCAGGGATAGTCAGAGGGGTTTCTCAGGGGATTAAGTCAGAGGGGGTTCCTCAGGTGCTTAGTCAGAGGGGTTCCTCAGGGGACTTAGTCAGAGGGGGTTCCTCAGGGTACTTAGTCAGAGGGGGTTCTCAGGGACTTAGTCAGAGGGGGTTCCTCAGGGGACTTTAGTCAGAGGGGTTCCTCAGGGGACTTTAGTCAGAGGGGGTTTCCTCAGGGGACTTAGTCAGAGGGGGTCTCATCAGGGGACTTAGTCAGAGGGGGTTCCTCAGGGGACTTAGTCAGAGGGGGTTCCTCAGGGGACTTAGTCAGAGGGGGTTCCTCAGGGGACTTAGTCAGAGGGGGTTCCTCAGGGGACTTAGTCAGAGGGGGTTCCTCAGGGGACTTAGTCAGAGGGGGTTCCTCAGGGGACTTAGTCAGAGGGGGTTCCTCAGGGGACTTAGTCAGAGGGGGGTTCCTCAGGGGACTTAGTCAGAGGGGGTTCCTCAGGGACTTAGTCAGAGGGGGTTCCTCAGGGGACTTAGTCAGAGGGGGTTCCTCAGGGGACTTAGTCAGAGGGGGTTCCTCAGGGGACTTAGTCAGAGGGGGTTCCTCAGGGGACTTAGTCAGAGGGGGTTCCTCAGGGGACTTAGTCAGAGGGGGGTTCCTCAGGGGACTTAGTCAGAGGGGGTTCCTCAGGGGACTTAGTCAGAGGGGTTTCTCAGGGGATTTAGTCAGAGGGGGGTCCTCAGGGGACTTAGTCAGAGGGGGTTCCTCAGGGGACTTAGTCAGAGGGGGTTCCTCAGGGGACTTAGTCAGAGGGGGTTCCTCAGGGGACTTAGTCAGAGGGGGTTCCTCAGGGGACTTAGTCAGAGGGGGTTCCTCAGGGGACTTAGTCAGAGGGGGTTCCTCAGGGGACTTAGTCAGAGGGGGTTCCTCAGGGGACTTAGTCAGAGGGGGTTCCTCAGGGACTTAGTCAGAGGGGGTTCCTCAGGGGACTTAGTCAGAGGGGGTTCCTCAGGGGACTTAGTCAGAGGGGGTTCCTCAGGGGACTTAGTCAGAGGGGGTTCCTCAGGGGACTTAGTCAGAGGGGGTTCCTCAGGGGACTTAGTCAGAGGGGGTTCCTCAGGGGACTTAGTCAGAGGGGGTTCCTCAGGGGACTTAGTCAGAGGGGGTTCCTCAGGGGACTTAGTCAGAGGGGGTTCCTCAGGGGACTTAGTCAGAGGGGGTTCCTCAGGGGACTTAGTCAGAGGGGGGTTCCTCAGGGGGACTTAGTCAGAGGGGGTTCCTCAGGGGACTTAGTCAGAGGGGGTTCCTCAGGGGACTTAGTCAGAGGGGGTTCCTCAGGGGACTTAGTCAGAGGGGGGTTCCTCAGGGGACTTAGTCAGAGGGGGTTCCTCAGGGGACTTAGTCAGAGGGGGTTCCTCAGGGGACTTAGTCAGAGGGGGTTCCTCAGGGGACTTAGTCAGAGGGGGTTCCTCAGGGGACTTAGTCAGAGGGGGTTCCTCAGGGACTTAGTCAGAGGGGGTTCCTCAGGGGACTTAGTCAGAGGGGGTTCCTCAGGGGACTTAGTCAGAGGGGGGTTCCTCAGGGGACTTAGTCAGAGGGGGTTCCTCAGGGGACTTAGTCAGAGGGGGTTCCTCAGGGGACTTAGTCAGAGGGGGTTCCTCAGGGGACTTAGTCAGAGGGGGTTCCTCAGGGGACTTAGTCAGAGGGGGTTCCTCAGGGGACTTAGTCAGAGGGGGTTCCTCAGGGGACTTAGTCAGAGGGGGTTCCTCAGGGGACTTAGTCAGAGGGGGTTCCTCAGGGGACTTAGTCAGAGGGGGTTCCTCAGGGGACTTAGTCAGAGGGGGTTCCTCAGGGGACTTAGTCAGAGGGGGTTCCTCAGGGGACTTAGTCAGAGGGGTTCCTCAGGGGACTTAGTCAGAGGGGGTTCCTCAGGGGACTTAGTCAGAGGGGGTTCCTCAGGGACTTAGTCAGAGGGGGTTCCTCAGGGACTTAGTCAGAGGGGGTTCCTCAGGGACTTAGTCAGAGGGGGGTTCCTCAGGGGACTTAGTCAGAGGGGGTCCTCAGGGGACTTAGTCAGAGGGGGTTCCTCAGGGGACTTAGTCCAGAGGGGGGTTCCTCAGGGGACTTAGTCAGAGGGGGTTCCTCAGGGGACTAGTCAGAGGGGGTTCTCAGGATTAGTCAGAGGGGGTTCCTCAGACTTCAAGGGGTCCCAGGGACTTAGATCAGACGGGGGTTCTCAGGGGACTTAGTCAGAGGGGGTTCCTCAGGGGACTTAGTCAGAGGGGGTTCCTCAGGGGACTTAGTCAGAAGGGGGTTCCTCAGGGGACTTAGTCAGAGGGGGTTCCTCAGGGGACTTAGTCAGAGGGGGGTTCCTCAGGGGACTTAGTCAGAGGGGGTTCCTCAGGGGACTTAGTCAGAGGGGGTTCCTCAGGGGACTTAGTCAGAGGGGGTTTCCTCAGGGGACTTAGTCCAGAGGGGGGTTCCTCAGGGGACTTAGTCAGAGGGGGTTTCCTCAGGGGACTTAGTCAGAGGGGGTTCCTCAGGGGACTTAGTCAGAGGGGGTTCCTCAGGGGGACTTAGTCAGGAGGGGGTTCCTCAGGGGACTTAGTCAGAGGGGGTTCCTCAGGGGACTTAGTCAGAGGGGGTTCCTCAGGGGACTTAGTCAGAGGGGGTTCCTCAGGGGACTTAGTCAGAGGGGGGTTCCTCAGGGGACTTAGTCAGAGGGGGGTTCCTCAGGGGGACTTAGTCAGAGGGGGTTCCTCAGGGGACTTAGTCAGAGGGGGGTTCCTCAGGGGACTTAGTCAGAGGGGGTTCCTCAGGGGACTTAGTCAGAGGGGGTTCCTCAGGGGACTTAGTCAGAGGGGGTTCCTCAGGGGACTTAGTCAGAGGGGGTTCCTCAGGGGACTTAGTCAGAGGGGGTTCCTCAGGGGACTTAGTCAGAGGGGGTTCCTCAGGGGACTTAGTCAGAGGGGGTTCCTCAGGGGACTTAGTCAGAGGGGGTTCCTCAGGGGACTTAGTCAGAGGGGGTTCCTCAGGGGACTTAGTCAGAGGGGGTTCCTCAGGGGACTCCATCAGAGGGATTATTTGGAGAGGTATTCAGGGTGGGTTCTCAGGGGATTCCATCAGAGGGGTTTTTGTGGGTCTATCAGTGCTGTAATCAGGGGATTCTGGGGTTATTTCTCAGATGATTTAATCTGAGGGAATTTTGGGAGGTTCCTCAGGGGGTTTATTCAGTGGGGTATTTGGGGACTATTCTCGGCTTGAATCAGAGGTTTTTGGGTGTTTCTCAGGGCGTTTAATCAGAGGGGTTTCTCAGGGGTTCGATCAGACGGGTTTTGGGGGATTTTTCAGTGGGTATAATCCGAGGGGTTTTGGTGGTGACTCTAAGGGGTTTAATCTGAGCATTTTTGGGGGTTTCTCAGTGGTTTTAATCAGAGGGGATTTTGGGTATTTTCTCAGGGGGAGTAACGAGAGCGATATTTAGGGATGTTTCTCAGGTGATTCCAAGAGAGCGGTTTTTGAGTGGTTTATCAGGGCTTTTAATCGGAGAGATTTTGCGGGGATTTCTCAGGTGGTTAAATCAGAGGGGATTTGGGGGGATTCTCAGGAGGTTTAATCTGAGGGATTTTTGGGTATTTCTCAGGTGTGTTAATCAGATGTTTTTTGGGGGGTGTCACGGGGTTTAATCAGAGGGGTCTTTCAGGGCTTTCTCAGCAGGTTTAATCAGAGGGGTATTTCGGGGTTTCTCAGGAAATATAATCAGAGGGATTTTTTGGGGTTTTTCTCGGTTTAATCAGGTGGGTTTTTGAGGATTTACCAGGGGTTTTAATCAGCGGAATTTTTTGGGGTTTTTCTCGCGTTCTAATCGGAGGGATTTTTGGGTATTTCTCAGGGGTTTCAACCAGAGGTGTTTTTGGGGGGGTGTCACAGGGGGTTTAATCAGAGGGGTCTTTCAGGGCTTTCTCAGCGAGTTTAATCAGAGGGGTATTTCGGGGTTTCTCAGGAAGTATAATCAGAGGGATTTTGGGGTTTTTTCTCGGGGTTTAATCAGAGGGCGTTTGGTGTCGTTTCTCAAAAGGATTAATCAGAGCAGTTTATGGATGTTTCTCAGGGGCTTTAATCGGAGATGTTTTTGGGGCTTTGTCAGGGTGTTTAATCAGGGTTGCTTTTCGGGGGTTTTGTCATTGGGATTAAACAGATGGGTTTTTGGTATGATTCTCGGGGGTATTCAGAGGGATTTTTGGTGGGTTTCTTAGGATTTTTTATCAGTGGGGTTTTGGGGGCAATTCTCAGGTGGTTTAATCAGAGGGGTTTTTAGGTGTTTCTCAGGGGATTTATCCAGAGGGGATTTTGGGTGTTTCTCAGGCAGTTTAATCAGAGGGACTTTTCGGGGGTTTTCTCAGGTGTATTAATCAGTTGCATTTTATGTGGGATTCTCAGGGTGTTTAATCAGCGGGGTTTTTGGGTATTTCTCATGGGGTTGGATCAGATTGCTTTTTGGGGCTTTCTAAGGGCATTTAGTCAGAGGGGCTTTTCGGGGGTTTAATCAGATGGGTTTTTGGTAGGTTCTCAAGAGGGTTAATCAGAGGGGTTTTTGGGTGTTTCTCAGGGGATTTATCCAGATTGGATTTTCGGTGTTTCTCAGGGGGTCTAATCAGATGTGTTTCTCAGAGGTTTGATCAGAGGGGTTTTTAGGGAATTTCTCAGGTGTTTTAATCACAGGGGCTTTTGTGGTGGTTTCTCAGGGGGTTTAATCAGAGGAGATTTTGGGGATTTTTCAGTGGGTATAATCTGAGGGGTGTTTGGTGATTCTAAGGAGTTTAATCAGGATTTTTGGGGGTTTCACAGGGGTTTTAATCAGAGGGGTTTTTGGGTGTTTACTCTGATATTATTCGGAGAGGTGTTCAGGGTTGGTTCTCGGGATTCCATCAGTGCAGTTTTTGCGGGTCTATCAGGGCTGTAATCGGGGATTCTGGGGGTATTTCTCAGATGAGTTAATCAGAGGGATTTTTGGGAGGTTCCTCAGGGGGTTTATTCAGTGGGGTATTTGGGGACTATCCTCACGGCTTTAATCAGAGGTTTTTGCGTGTTTCCAAGGTTGTTTAATCAGAGGGGTTTTTGGGTGTTTCTCAGATTTATCCAGATGGGATTTTGTGTGTTTCTCAGGGCATTTAATCAGAGGGGTTTCTCAGGGGTTCGATCAGAAGGGTTTTTGGGGATTTTTCAGTGGGTATAATCCGAGGGGTTTTTGGTGGTGATTCTAAGGGGATTTCCGGGGGTTTCTCAGTGGTTTTAATCAGAGGGGATTTTGGGTATTTTCTCAGGGGGAGTAATGAGAGCGATATTTAGGGATGTTTCTCAGGGGATTCCAAGAGAGCGGTTTTTGGGTGGTTTAACAGGGTTTTTAATTGGAGAGATTTTGCGGGGATTTCTCAGGTGGTTTAATCAGAGAGGATTTGGGGGGATTCTCAGGAAGTATAATCAGAACTATTATTGGGTGTTTTCTCAGGGGGTTTAATCAGATGGGTTTTTGAGGATTTATCAGTGTTTTTAATCAGAGGCATTTTTGGGTATTTCTCAGGTGTGTTAATCAGAGGTGTTTTTTGGGGGGTTTCTCAGGGGGTTTAATCAGAGGGCTCCTTCAGGGTTTTCTCTTCGGGTTTAATCAGTGGGGTATTTCGGGGTTTCCCAGGAAGTATAATCAGGGATTTTTTGGGGGTTTTTCCTCAGGGGGTTTAATCAGATGTGTTTTTGAGGAATTATCAGGGGTTTTAATCAAAGGGATTTTTTGGGGTTTTTCTCAGGAGTTCTAATCGGAGGGATTTTTGGGTATTTCTCGGGGGTTTCAACCAGAGGTGTTTTTGGGGGGGTGTCACAGGGGGTTTAATCAGAGGGGTCTTTCAGGGCTTTCTCAGCGAGTTTAATCAGAGGGGTATTTCGGGGTTTCACAGGAAGTATAATCAGAGGGATTTTGGGGTTTTTTCTCGGGGTTTAATCAGAGGGCGTTTGGTGTCGTTTCTCATAGGGATTAATCGGAGCAGTTTGAATGTTTCTCAGGGGCTTTAATCAGATGTTTTTGGAGCTTTGTCAGGGTGTTTAATCAGGGTTGCTTTTTGGGGGTTTTGTCATTGGGATTAAACAGATGGGTTTTTGGTACGATTCTCTTGGGGGTATTCAGAGGGATTTTTGGTGGGTTTCTCAGGATTTTTTTATCAGTGGGGTTTTGGGGGCAATTCTCAGGCAGTTTAATCAGAGGGATTTTTGGGTGTTTCCAAGGGTGTTTATTCAGAGGGGTTTTTAGGTGTTTCTCAGGGGAATTGTCCAGAAGGGATTTTGGGTGTTTCTCAGGCAGTTTAATCAGAGGGACTTTTCGGGGGTTTTCTCAGGTGTATTAATCAGTTGCATTTTATGTGGGATTCTCAGGGCGTTTAATCAGCGGGGTTTTTGGGTATTTCTCATGGGGTTGGATCAGATTGCTTTTTGGGGGTCTCTTAGGGTGTTTAATCAGAGGGGCTTTTTGGGGGTTTGATCAGAGGGGTTTAATCAGATGGGTTTTTGGTAGGTTCTCAGGAAGATTAATCAGAGGCATTTTTGGGTGTTTCCAAGGGTGTTTCATCAGAGGGGTTTTTGGGTGTTTCTCAGGGGATTTAATCAGAGGGGTTTTTGGGGATTTTTCAGTGGGGCTAAGAGGGATGTTTGGCGGTGATTCTAAGGGTTTTAATCAGAGGGGTTTTTGGGTGTTTACTCGGGTATTATTCGGAGAGGTATTCAGGGTTGGTTCTCAGAGGATTCCATCAGTGCGGTTTTTGGGGGTCTATCAGGGATTTTAATCAGAGGGGATTTTGGGGGGATTTCTCAGGTGCTTTAATCAGAGGGATTTTTGGAGGTTTCTCAGGGGGTTTATTCAGTGGGGTATTTGAGGGCTATTCTCAGGGATTTAATCAGAGGTTTTTGTGTGTTTCCAAGGTTGTTTAATCAGAGGGTTTTTGGGGTTTTTCTCAGGGGATTTATCCAGATTGGATTTTGTGTGTTTCTCAGGGGGTTTAATCAGAGGGGTTTCTCATGGGGTTCAATCAGAGGGGTTATTGGGGATTTTTCAGTGGTTATAATCCGAGGGGTTTTTGGTGGTGCTTCTAAGGGGTTTAATCCGAGGATTTCCAGGGGTTTCTCAGTGGTTTTAATCAGGGGGTTTTTTGGGGTATTTTCTCAGGGGGATTAATCAGAGCGGTATTCAGGGCTTTTAATCAGAGGGGATTTTGCGGGGATTTCTCATGTCATTTAATCAGAGGGTATTTGGGTATATTCTCAGGAGGTTAACTCAGATGTTTTTGAGGGAATTTCTCATTGGGTTTAATGAGAGGGGTATTTTGGGGTTTCTCAGGAAGTATAATCAGCTATTACTGGGTGTTTTCAAAGGGGGTTTAATCAGTTGGATTTTTGAGGAATTATCAGGTGTTTTAATCAGAGGGATTTTTTGGGTTTTTCTCAGGGGTTTTAATCAGAGGTGTTTTTGGGTGAGTTCTCCCGGGGGTTTAATCAGAGAACTCTTTCAGGTCTTTCTCAGCGGGTTTAATCAGAAGTTTTATTTGCGATGTTTCTCTGGGGTTTAATCAGAGAGTTTTATTGACTTCTCTTGTGGTTTAATGAGAGGGGTTTTTGGGGGTGATTCTCAGGGGCTTAATCAGTGGGGTTTTGGGGGTTTTTCTCAGTTGGTTTAATCAGAATGATATTTCTGGGTTTCTCAGGAAGTATAATCGGACTCTTGACCCTTCAACAGAACTAGGTGAATCCAAGGAAGGGGTGAAATATAAGCTGGTTTAAGATGTGTGGGGGGTGAGAAGTGGAGGGGGGTGGTGTGGTTGTAAGGACAAGCAAGCAGTGATAGAAGCAGATCATCAAAAGATGTCACAGACAAAAGAACAAAAGAACACATAGGTGTTAAAGTTGGTGATATTATCTAAACGAATGTGCTAATTAAGAATGGATGGTAGGGCACTCAAGGTATAGCTCTAGTGGGGGTGGGGGGAGCATAAAAGATTTAAAAATATTTAAAAATAATGAAAATAGGTGGGAAAAGAAAAATCTATATAACTTATTGGAAAAAACAAAAGGAAGGGGGAAGAAACAGTAAGGGGATGGGGATGGAGGAGGGGGTTCAAGACCTAAAGTTGTTGAATTCAGTATTCGGTCTGGAAGGCTGTAAAGTGCCTTGTCGGAAGATGAGGTGTTTTTCCTCCAGTTTGCGTTGGGCTTCACTGGAACAATGCAGCAAGCCAAGAACAGACATGTGGGCAAGAGAGCAGGGTGGAGTGTTAAAATGGCAAGCGACAGGGAGGTTTGGGTCATTCTTGCGGACAGACCGCAGGTGATCTGCAAAGCGGTCGCCCAGTTTACGTTTGGCCTCTCCAATGTAGAGGAGACTGCATTGGGAGCAATGAATACAGTAGACTAAGTTGGGGGAAATGTAAGAGAAATCCTGCTTCACTTGAAAGGAGTGTTTGGGCCCTTGGACGGTGAGGAGAGAGGAAGTGATGGGGCAGGTGTTACATCTTTTGCATGGGCATGGGGTGGTGCCATAGGTGGGGGTTGAGGAGTAGGGGGTGATGGAGGAGTGGACCAGGGTGTCCCGGAGGGAATGATCCCTACGGAATGCTGACGGGGGTGAAGAGAAGATGTGTTTGGTGGTGACATCATGCCGGAGTTGGCGGAAATGGCGGAGGATGATCCTTTGAATGCAGAGGCTGGTGGGGTGATAAATGAGGACAAGGGGGACCCTATCATGTTTCTGGGAGGGAGGAGAAGGCATGAGGGCAGATGCACGGGAGATGGGCTGCGACACGGTTGAGGGCCCTGTCAACGACCGTGGGTGGAAAATCTCGGTTAAGGAAGAAGGAGGACATGTCAGAGGAACTGTTTTTGAAGGTAGCATCATCGGAACAGATGCGACAGAGGCGAAGGAACTGAGTATAATCAGACTAGTTTTTGGGGTGTTTCTAAGAGTGGTTTTGGGGGTTTTCTCAGGGGTATCATCGAAGGGGTTTATGAATGTTTCTCAGGGGCATTAATCAGTGCTTTTTGGGGCATTCGCAGGGCGTTTAATTAGAGGGGCTTTTCAGGAGTTTTCTCAGGGTTTAATCAGAGGGGTTTTTAGGGTGTCTCTGAGGGAGTTTACTCAGAGGGTATTTTGGGGGGTTTTCCCAGGAACTTCATTCAGAGGTTTTTTGTGGTGTTTCTTAGGGGTTTTTATCAGAGGGGTTTTGGGGGGTTTTCTCAGAGGGTTTAATCAGAGGGATATTTTATGGGTTTCTCAGGGGATTTAATCAGGTTTTTTGGTGGGATCTCTCAGTGCCTTTAAGCAGAAGGGTTTTTGGTGGGAGTCTCGGTGACTTTAAACAGTGGGGTTTTTGGGTGTTTTCTCTGGGTTTAATCATAGAGGTTTTGGGGGGATTCTCACAGGGGTTGATCACAATGTTGAGTGTTTCTCAGGGGTTTTAATCAGAGGAATTTTTGGTTGTTTCTCAGGGAATTTAATCAGAGGGGTTTTTTTTTGAAGGGACTGAGGGGTTTTACTCAGAGGGGTTTTTGGGAGGGTTTCTCAGGAGCTTTATGCAGACGTGTTTTTGGTGGTGTTCTCAGGGGGTTTAATCAGAGGTGTTTTTGGGGGTTTTCTCAGGGGCTTTAATCAGAGGTATTTTTTGGGGTTGATTCTCAAGGGGTTTAATCAGAATGATTTTTTGGCGTATCTCAGGGTTTAATCATGTATTTTTGGGGGTGATTATCAAGGGGTTAATGAGAAGGATTTTTCGCGGTTTCTCAAGGGGTTTAATCAGAGGGACTTTTGGTTGTGATTCTCGGGGTTTAATCAGAGGGGTTTTTGGGAAGTTTCTCAGGGGTTTAATCAGAGGGGTTTTGGTGTCTTTGAAGTTTTAAACTGGGGTTTTTTGGGGCAGGGTTGTCAGGGGCTTAATCAGAGGGTTTTTGGGTGGTTTCTCAGTGGGTATAATCAGAAGCGTCTTTGGGGATGATTCTCAAGGGGTTTTCTCAGTTGGTTTAATCAGAGGGATATTTCGGGTTTTCGCAGGGATTATAATCAGAGGGCTTTTGGGGGTTTCTCAGGGTTCAATCAGAGGGTTTTTTGATGGGATCTCTCAGGGCGTTTAATTAAGAGGGGATTTTGGTGGGGTGTTTCTCGGGTTTTTTTGGTCGGCTGTTTCACGGGGTTTAATCAGAGGGGGTTTTGTAGGGATCTCTCAGGGGGTTTAATCAAAAGGTGTTTTTGGGGGGGCTTGTCGGGATTTAATCAGAGGGGTTTTTGGGGGCTTTCCCAGTGTGTTTAAACAGAGGGGTTTTTGGGTCTTGGTGTTTTAATCACAGGGATTTTTGGTGGGCTTTCCAGAGGGGGTTTAATCAGAGGGGTTCTTGGAGGGATTCTCAGTGGCTTTAAGCAGAGGGATTTTTGGGGTGATTATCTGCGGGTTTAATCAGAGGGCTTTTTGGGGGTTTTTCGGGGTTTAATCAGAGCGGTTTTGGGGAAGGATTCTCATGGGGTTTAATCAGAGGGTGTTTTGCAATGTTTCTCTGGGGCTTAATCAGTTTTTTTGGGTTCTTGTGGTTTAATGAGAGGGGTTTTTGGGGTGATTCTCAGGGGTTTAATCAGAAGGGTATTTCAGGATTTCTCAGGATGTCTAATCAGATGGGTTTTTTGGAGGGTTTCTCATGGGTTTAATCAGAGGTGTTTATGGGTGTTTTTTAGGGAGTTTAATCAGAGGGTTTTTTCAGGGGTTTTCTCAGGAGGTTTAATCAGATGGGTTTTTCGGGTGTTCTCTCGGGGTTTAATCTGAGTTATTTGAGTTTCTCAGGAAGTATAATCAGTAGTTTTTGGGGGGTTTCTCAGGGGGTTCAATCTGTGATTTTGGGGGTTGTCTCAGATGTATCATCAGAGGGGTTTATGAATGTTTCTCAGGGGCTTTAATCAGTGTGCTTTTTGGGGCTTTCTCAGGGCATTTAGTCAGAGGGTCTTTTCGGGGGTTTTCTCAGAGGGGTTTTTTGCATGCTTCTCAGAAGGTTTAATCAGAGATTTTTGGGTTTTCTCAGGGGTTTTAATCAGAAGGTTTTTTGGGGTGTCTCTGAGGGGATTTACTCAGAGTGGATTTTGGGGTTTTTCCCAGGACGTTTATTCAGAGGTGTTTTTGTGGTGTTTCTCAGAGTTTAATCAGAGGGGTTTTGGGGGGTATTCTCAGAGGTTTTAATCAGAGGGATATTTTATGGGTTTCTCAGGGGATTTCATCAGAGGGGTTTTCGGTGGGATCTCACAGAACGTTTAACGGGTGTTCTTTTGGTAGGGGGTTTCTCATGGTGTTTAATCAGAGGGATTTTGTGGCAATCTCTCAGGGGGTTTAATCAAAAGGGGTTTTTGGGGGGTTCTCTGGATTTAATCAGAGGGGTTTTGGGAGGTTTCTCGGGGTTTAAACAGATGGGTTTTTGGGGGCTTTCTCGGAGTTTAATCAGTGGGATTTTTGGTGGTATTTCCTCAGGGGGTTTAAACAGAGGGCTTTTTGGGGGGGGATTCTTGGGGGGTTTAATCAGAGGGTTTTTTCGGGGTGATTCTCAAGGGGTTTATTCAAAGGGGATTTTGTGGGTTTCTCAGGGGTTTAATCAGAGGGATTTTTGGGTTCATAGTGGGTTTAAACAGGTGGATTTTTGGGGCAGGTTTCTCGGGGGGCTTAATCAGAGGGGTTTTTCAGGGATTCTCTATGGGTATAATCAGAGGGGTCTTTGGGGGTGATTCTCAGGGGCTTTAATCAGAGCGCTTTTTGGGGATTTCTCTGGGGGTTTAATCAGAGTGGTTTCTGGGGGTTTTCTCAGTTGGTTTAATCAGAGGGATATTTTGGGGTTTCTCAGGAAGACTAATCAGAGGGGGTTTTTAGGCAGTTTCTCAGGGGGATTAATCAGAGCACTTTTTGGGGATTTCTCGGGGGGGTTTAATCAGAGGGGTTTTTCAGGGGTTTTCTCAGGAGTTTTAATAGATGAGGTTTTCAGGTGTTCTCTCAGGGGGCTGAATCAGATGGCTATTTCTGTGTTTCTCAGGAAGTATTATCAGCAGAGTTTTCGGGGGTTTCTAAGGGGGTTTAATCAGAGTGGTTTTTGGGATGTTTAGAACCATAGAACACTACAGCACAGAAAACAGGCCATTCGGCCCTTCTAGTCTGTGCTGAACTATTGTTCCGCTAGTCCCATTGACCTGCACCTAGTCCATAACCCTCCAGACATCTCTCATCCATGTATCTATCCAATTTATTCTTAAAACTTAAGAGTGAGCCCGCATTTACCACGTCAGATGGTAGCTCGTTCCACACTCTCACCACTCTCTGAATGAAGAAGTTCCCCCTAAAGCTTTCCCCTTTCACCCTAAATTTTCTCACGAGTTTATTCAGAGGGTCTTATGGGTGTTTCTTAGTGGGATTAATCAGAGGGGTTTTTCGCGGGTTTTCTAATGAGGTTTAATCAGATGGGTTTTTTGGGTGTTCTCTCAGGGTATTCAATCAGAGTGGCATTTTGTGGTTTCTCAGGAAGTGTAATCAGTGGGGTTTTTGGATGGTTTCTCGGTGTTTTATCAGTGGTTTTGGTGGTTTTCTCAGGGCTTTAATCGGATTGGTTTATGGGCGTTTCTCAGGTGGTTTAATCAGAATGCTTTTTTGGGCTTTTCTCAGGAGGTTTAATCAGAAGGCTTTTTGGAGGTTTCTCAGGGGGCTTAATCAGAAGTTATTTGGATGTTTTCTCAGGGGCTTTAATCATAGGGGTTTTTGTGGGGATTCTCAGGAGGTTTAATCAGAGGAATTTTTGATTGTTTCTCGGAATTTAATCAGATGGGTTATTGGAGGGGATTCTGAGGGATTTTACTCAGAGGGGTTTTTGGGAAGGTTTCTCTGGAGCTTTATGCAGAGAGCTTTTTGGTGGTGTTCTCGGGGTTTAACCAGGAGGTTTTTTGGGGGTTTTCTCAGTTGGTTTAATCAGAATTGTGTTTCTGGGTTTCTCAGGAAGTATAATCAGAGTAGTTTTTGGGTGTTTTCTCAGGGGAATCATTGAAGGGGTTTATGAGTGTTTCTCAGGGGCATTAATCAGATTGCTTTTTGAGGCATTCTCAGGGCATTTGATCAGAGGGGCTTTTCGAGTGTTTTCTCAGCGGGTTTAATCGGGATTTTGGGGTGTCTCTGAGGGGGTTTACTCAGGGGATTTTGGGGGTTTTTACCAGGAGCTTTATTCAGAGGCTTTTTTTGTGGTGGTTCTTAGGCGTTCTAATCAGAGTGGTTTTGGGGGTTTTCTCAGAGGGTTTAATCAGGGATATTTTATGGGTTTCTCAGGGGATTTAATCAGAGGGGTTTTTGGTGAGATCTCTCAACGTCTTTAAGCAGAAGGATTTTTGGGGGAGTCTCGGACTTTAAACAGTGGGGTTTTTGGGGTTTTTCTCAGGGTTTAATCAGAGGAATTTTTGGGGTTGTTTCTCAAGGGGTTTAATCAGAACGATTTTTTGGCATATCTCAGGGTTTAATCAATATATTTTTGGGGGTGGTTCTCAAAGGGTTAATGAGAGGGGTTTTTTGGGGTTTCTCAGAGGGTTTAATCAGAGGGATTTTTGGGGGTGATGCTCTGTTTAATAAGTGGAGTTTTTGGGGAGTTTCTCAGAATTTTAATCAGAGGGGTTTTGGGGTCTTAGGAGTTTTAAACTGGGGTTTTTTGGGGCAGGGTTCTCAGGGGTTTAATCAGAGGGGTTTTTGGGTGGTTTCTCAGTGGGTATAATCAGAGGGGTCTTTGGGGATGATTCTCAGCGGGTTTTCTCAGTTGGTTTAATCATAGGTGTATTTCGGGGTTTCTCAGGGAGTATCATCAGTGGGGCTTTTGGGGCGTTTTCTCAGGGGTGTTTACTCAGAGGACTTTTGGAGGTGTTTCTCAGGGGATTTAATCAGAGCGTTTTATGGTTGTTTCTCAGGGCCTTTAATCAGAGGGCTTTTTGGAGGTTTCTCAGGGGGCTTATTCAGAGAAGTTTTTTGGGTGTTTTCTCAGGGGCTTTAATCATAGAGGTTTTGGGGGGATTCTCATGGGGGTTGATCTGAGTGTTTTTTGGGTGTTTCTCAGGGGTTTTAATCAGAGGAATTTTTGGTTGTTTCTGAGGGGATTTAATCAGAGGGGTTTTTGGAGGGGACTCTGAGGGGTTTTACTTAGAGGGGTTTTTGGAAAGGTTTCTCAGGAGCCTTATGCAGAGTTGTTTTTGACGGTGTTCTCAGGGGGTTTAATCAGAGGTGTTTTGGGTGGTTTTTCAGGGGGTTTAATCAAAGTAGTTTTTGGGAAGGATTGTCAGGGTGTTTAATCAGAGTGGTTTTGGGTGGGGTTTCTCAGGGGTTTAATCGGAGTGGTTTATGGGTGTTTCTCAGGGGCTTTAAAAAAAGTGCTTGTTGGGGGTTTAATTAGAAGCGCTTTTTGGGGCTTTTCTCAGGGGGTTTAATCAGTGCTTTTTTGGTCGTTTGTCGGAATGTTTAATCAGTGAGCTTTTCCAGGTTTCTCGGGGTTTAATCAGATGGGTTTTTAGTGGTATTCTCAGAAGGTTTAATCAGAGGGGTTTTTGGGTTTTCTCAGGGGTTTAATCAGAGGGGATTTTGGGGGTTTTCCCAGGAGCTTTATTCAGAGGTGTTTTTGTGGTGGTTCTTGGTTTCAATCAGAGGGGCTTTGGGGGGTTTTCTCAGGCGTTAATCAGTGGGATATTTTATGGGTTTCTCAGGGGATTTAATCAGATGGGTTTTTGGTCGGATCTCTCAGGGCGTTTAATTAAGAGGGGTTTTTTGGTGGGGTGTTTCTCGGGGGTTTAATCAGAGGGGGTATTGTGGGATCTCTCAGGGGTTTTAATCCAAAGGGGTTTTTGGGTGGGGGTTCATGGGATTTAATCAGAGGGGTTTTTGGAGGGATCCCTCAGGGCATTTAATTAAGAGGGGTTTTTTGGTGGGACGTTTCTCGGGGGTTTTTATGGTGTGGTGTTTCTCGGTGGTTTAATCAGAGGGGTTTTTGGGGGATTTCCCAGTGTGTTTAATCAGAGGGGTTTTTGGGGGATTTCCCAGTGTGTTTAATCAGAGGGGTTTTTGGGGGATTTCCCAGTGTGTTTAATCAGAGGGGTTTTTGGGGGATTTCCCAGTGTGTTTAATCAGAGGGGTTTTTGGGGGATTTCCCAGTGTGTTTAATCAGAGGGGTTTTTGGGGGATTTCCCAGTGTGTTTAATCAGAGGGGTTTTTGGGGGATTTCCCAGTGTGTTTAATCAGAGGGGTTTTTGGGGGATTTCCCAGTGTGTTTAATCAGAGGGGTTTTTGGGGGATTTCCCAGTGTGTTTAATCAGAGGGGTTTTTGGGGGATTTCCCAGTGTGTTTAATCAGAGGGGTTTTTGGGGGATTTCCCAGTGTGTTTAATCAGAGGGGTTTTTGGGGGATTTCCCAGTGTGTTTAATCAGAGGGGTTTTTGGGGGATTTCCCAGTGTGTTTAATCAGAGGGGTTTTTGGGGGATTTCCCAGTGTGTTTAATCAGAGGGGTTTTTGGGGGATTTCCCAGTGTGTTTAATCAGAGGGGTTTTTGGGGGATTTCCCAGTGTGTTTAATCAGAGGGGTTTTTGGGGGATTTCCCAGTGTGTTTAATCAGAGGGGTTTTTGGGGGATTTCCCAGTGTGTTTAATCAGAGGGGTTTTTGGGGGATTTCCCAGTGTGTTTAATCAGAGGGGTTTTTGGGACGTTCTTTGAGTTTAATCATAGGGATGTTTGGTAGGTTTTCCTCAGGGGGTCTAATCAGAGGGGTTTTTGGGGGTTTTCTCAGGGGGTTTAATCAGATGGGTTTTTTGGGAGGATTCTCACGGGGTTTAATCACAGGGTTTTTTGGGGGTTTCTCAGGAGCTTTAATCAGAGGACTTTTTGGTTGTTTCTCAGGGTATTTAATCAGAGGGATTTTTGGAAGGGACTCTGAGGGGTTTTACTCAGGGGATTTTGGGTTTTTTTCCCAGGAGCTTTATTCAGATTTTTTTGTGGTGGTTCTTAGGGGTTTTAATCAGAGGGGGTTTTGGGCGTTTTCTCAGAGGCTTTAATCAGTGGGATATTTTATGGGTTTCTCAGGGGATTTAATCAGAGGGGTTTTTGTTGGGATCTCTCAGCACCTTTTAAGCAGAAGTGTTTTTGGGGGGTTCTCAGGGACTTTAAACAGTGGGGTTTTGGGGGTTTTCTCAGGGGTATCATCGTAGGAGTTTGAGTGTTTCTCAGGGCCTTTAATCAGCGGACTTTTTGGAGGTTTCTCAGGGGTCTTAATCAGAGAAGTTTTTTGTGGCTTTTCTCAGGGGGTTTAATCAGATGGGTTTTTGGGGTGTCTCTGAGGGGGTTTACTCTGAGGGGATTTTGGCGGTTTTTCCCAGGAGTTTTATTCAGAGTTGTTTTTGTGATGGTTCTTAGGGGTTTTAATCAGAGGAGTTTTGGGGGCTTTTCTCAGAGCCTTTAATCAGAGGGATATTTTATGGGTTTATCAGGGGATTTAATTAAGAGGGGTTTTGTGGTGGGATGTTTTTAAGGGTTTTTTTGGTGGGGGTTTCTTGGGGGTTTAATCAGAGGGGGTTTTGTGGGGATCTCTCGGGGTTTAATCAAAAGGAGTTTTTCGGGAAGTTTCTCGGGATTTAATGAGAGGGGTTTTTGGAGGGATTCTCAGTGGCTTAAAGCAGACGGGTTTTTGGGGGTATTCTCAGAGGCTTTAAGCAGAGGGGTTTTTGGGGGGTTTCTCAGAGGGTTTAATCAGATGGGTTTTTGGGAGGATTCTCACGGGGTTTAATCACAGGGTTTTTTTGGGGGCTTTTCAGGAGGTTTAATCAAAGGACTTTTTGGTTTTTTCCTCAGGGTATTTAATCAGAGGTTTTTGGAAGGGACTCTGAGGGGTTTTACTCAGAAGGGTTTTTGGGATTTTTTCCCAAGAGTGTTATTCAGAGGTTTTTTTTGTGGTGGTTCTTAGGGGTTTTAATCTGAGTGTTTTTTGGGGGTTTTCTCAGAGGGTTTAATCAGAGGGATGTTTTATGGGTTTCTCAGGGGATTTAATCAGAGGGGTTTTTGTTGGGATCTCTCCGCGCCTTTTAAACAGAAGTGTTTTTGGGGGGGTTCTCAGGGACTTTAAACAGTGGGGTTTTGGGGGTTTTCTCAGGGGTATCATCGTAGGAGTTTGTGTTTCTCAGGGCCTTTAATCAGCGGACTTTTTGGAGGTTTCTCGGGTCTTAATCAGGGAAGTTTTTTGTGGGTTTTCTCAGGGCGTTTAATCAGATGGGTTTTTGGCGGGATTCTCATGCGGTTTAATCACTGGTTTTTTTGGGGCTTTCTCGATGTTTAATCAGAGGAATTTTTGGTTGTTTCTCAGGGCTTTTAACAGAGTGGTTTTTGGGAGGGTTGCTCAGGAGCCTTATGCAGAGGGGTTTTTGGGGGTTTTCTCGGGGGGTTTAATCAGAGGTGTTTTTGGGAAGGATTCTCGGGATACAGTCAGGGTTTTTTGTGATGTTTCTCTGGGGTTTAGTCAGTTTTTATTGGCTTCTTGTGATTTAATGAGAGGGGTTTTGTGGGGTGGTTCTCAGGGGTTTAATCAGAATGGTATTTCTGTATTTCACAGGAAGTATAATCAGACTAGTTTTTGGGGTGTTTCTAAGGGGGTTCAATCAGTGGTTTTGGGCATTTTCTCAGGGGTATCATCGAAGGGGTTAATGAGTGTTTCTCAGAGGCATTAATCAGAGTACTTTTTGGGGCTTTCTCAGGGCGTTTAATCAGATGGGTTTTGGTGGTATTCTCAGGGGGTTTAAACAGAGGTGTTTTTGGGGGGTTTCTCAGGGGATTTAATGAGAGGGTTTTGATCAGAGGGGTCTTTGGGGGTTTTCTCAGAGGCTTTAATCAGAGGGATATTTTATGGGTTTCTCGGGGTTTTTTGGGAGGATTCTCACCGGGTTTAATCACATGGTTTTTTTTGGGGGTTTCTCAGGAGCTTTAATCAGAGGACTTTTTGGTTGTTTCTCAGGGGATTTAATCAGAGGGGTTTTTGGAAGGGACTCTGAGCGGTTTTACTCAGAGGGGATTTTGGGTTTTTTTTCCCCAAGTGCTTTTATTCAGATTTTTTTTGGTGGTTCTTAGGGGTTTTAATCAGAGGGGTTTTTGGGGATATTCTCAGAGGTTTTAATCAGAGGGATATTTTATGGGTTTCTCAGGGGTTTTAATCAGAGGGGTTTTTGTGGTGTCTCTGAGGGGGTTTAATGAGAGGGGATTTTGGGGGGTTTTCCCAGGAGTTTTTTTTTTAGGTGTTTTTGTGGTAGTTCTTAGGGGTTTTAATCAGAGGGTTTTTTTTTTTGAGGGGTTTTACTCAGAGGGGTTTTTGGGGGTTTTCCCCAGGATCTTTATTCAGAGGTGTTTTTGTGGTGGTTCTTGGAGTTTAATCAGAGGGGTTTTTGGGGATATTCTCAGAGGTTTTAATCAGTGGGATATTTTATGGGTTGCTCAGGAGATCTCATCAGAGGGTTTTTGGGATCTCACAGGGCATTTAATTAACAGGTGTTCTTTTGGTGGGGGGTTTCTCATGGTGTTTAGTCAGAGGGATTTTGTGGCGATCTCTCCAGGGGGTTTAATCAAAAGGGGTTTTTTGGGGGAATTTCTTGGAATTTAATTTGAGGGGTTTTTTTTGGGGGGGGTTTCTCAGTGTGTTTAAAGAGAAGGGTTTTTGGGTCTTTGAGTTTAATCAGAGGGATTTTTGGTGGGTTTTCCTCAGCAGGTTTAATCAGAGGGGTTTTTGGAGTGTTTCTCAGGGTGTTTCATTAGAGTGGTTTTGGGGGTTTTCTCAGGGCTTTAATTGGATTGGTTTATGGGTGTTTCTCAGGGGCTTTAATCGGAATGCTTGTTGGGGGGTTTCTTGGGGAGTTTAATCAGAGGTACTTTTCAGGGGTTTTCTGAAGGTTTAACCAGAGTGCTTTTTTTGCTCTTTTCTTGGCAGGTTTATTCTGAGGGATTTTTGGGGCGGTTTCTCAGGGGGTTTAATCAGAGGGGTTTGGGAGGGTTTCTCAGGGATTTAATCAGATGGATTCATGGGTGTTACTCAGTGGGTTTAATCAGAGGGTTTTTCTCAGAAGGATTAATCAGATGGGTTTTTTGGGTGTTCCTCAGGAGGTTTAAACTGAGGGGTTTTTGGGTTTTCTCAGGGGTTTTAATCAGAGGGGTTTTTAGGGTGTCTGAGGGGGTTTACTCAGGGGATTTTGGGGGGTTTTCCCAGGAGTTTTTTTCAGAGGTTTTTGTGGTGGTTCTTAGGGATTTTAATCAGAGGGTTTTTTGGGGGTTTTCTCAGAGGGTTTAATTGGAGGGATATTTTATGGGTTTCTCAGGGGATTTAATAAGAGAGTTGTTTGATGGGATCTCCCAGGGTGTTTAATTGAGGGTTTTTTTTTTTGTGGGGTGTTTCTCAAGGGGATTTTTGGTGGGGTGTTTCTCAGGGGGTTTAATCAGAGGGTGTTTTGTGGGGATCTCTCAGGTTTAATCAAAAGGGGTTTTTGGGTGGGGTTTCTCGGGATTTAATAAGAGGGGTTTTTGGGGTGTTTCTTAGTGCATTTAAACAGGGGATTTTGGGTCCTTCTTGGAGTTTAATCACAG
Organism: Carcharodon carcharias; assembly: GCF_017639515.1. Lineage (NCBI taxonomy): Eukaryota > Metazoa > Chordata > Chondrichthyes > Lamniformes > Lamnidae > Carcharodon > Carcharodon carcharias. The sequence continues at coordinate 103,071,636 of NC_054476.1, forward strand.
GGATTTTTGGTGGGTTTTCCTTGGAGTTTAATCAGAGGGGTCCTTGGAGGGATTCTCAGTTGCTTTAATCAGAGGGGTTTTCGGGGGTTTTCTCAGGAGGTTTAATCAGATGGGTGTTTGGGGGCTTTCTTGGAGTTTAGTCAGCGGGATTTTTGGGGATATTTCCTCAGGGGGTTTAATCAGAAGCCTTTTTGGAGGGATTCTCAGGGCCTTTAAGCAGAGGTGTTTTGGGGGGATTCTCAGGGGCTTTAAAAAGATGGGTTTTTGGGGGGTTTCACAGGGGTTTAATCAGTGATTTTATGGGGTTTTCTCAGTTGGTTTAATCAGAGGGATATTTTGGGGTTTCTTAGGAAGACTAATCAGAGGGGTTTTTTGGGCGGTTTCTCAGGGGGCTTAATCAGAGGGTTTTTTGTGTGGTTTCTCAGGGGGTTTAATCAGAGGGGTTTTTCGGGGGTTTTCTCAGGAGTTTTAATAGATGGGTTTTTCAGGTGTTCTTTCAGGGGGCTTAATCAGACGGGTATTTCTGTGTTTCTCAGGAAGTATTATCAGCAGAGTTTTCGGGGGTTTCTAAGGAGGTTTAATCAGAGTGGTTTTGGGGATGTTTAGAACCGTAGAACCATAGAACACTAGCACAGAAAACAGGCTATTCGGCCCTTCTAGTCTGTGCTGAAATATTATTCCGCTAGTCCCATTGATCTGCACCTAGTCCATAACCCTCCAGACCTCTCCCATCCATGTATCTATCCAATTGACTCTTAAAACTTGAGTGAGCCCACATTTACCATGTCAGATGGTAGCTCGTTCCACACTCTCACCACTCTCTGAATGAAGAAGTTCCCCCTAAACCTTTCCACTTTCACCCTAAATTTTCTCATGAGTTTATTCAGAAGGTCTTATGGGTGTTTCTCAGTGGGATTAATCAGAGGGGTTTTCGCGGGTTTTCTAATGAGGTTTAATCAGATGGGTTTTTCGGTTGTTCTCTCGGTTGTTCAATCAGAGTGGCATTTTGTGGTTTCTCAGGAAGTATAATCAGTGGGGTTTTTGGAGGGTTTCTCAGGGTGTTTTATCAGGGTGGTTTTGGTGGTTTTCTCAGGGCTTTAATCGGATTGGTTTATGGGTGTTTCTCAGGGGCTTTAATCAGAATGCTTGTTGGGGGTTTCTCAGTTGGTTTAACCAGAGGGGTATTTCGGGATTTCTCAGGAAGTATAATCGGAGGAGTTTTTGGTGGCTTTCTCAGGGGCTATAATCATAGTGCTTTTGGTGGTTTTCTCAGGAGTTTCACCAGAGGGGTTTATGGGTGTTTCTCAGGGGCTTTAATCGGAGTGCTTTTTGGGGCTTTCTCAGGGCGTTTAATCAGAAGGACTTTCTGGGGTTTTTTTTTCAGGGGATTAAATCAGATGGGTTTTGGTGGGATTCTCAGGGGGTTTAATCGGGTTTTTTTTATATTTCTCAGGCGGTTTAATCAGAGGGGTTTTTGGGGGGTGGGGGGGTTTCAAAGGAGGTTTAATCAGAGGGGTTTTTCGGTGTTTTCTCAGCGGGTTTAATGAGAGGGATTTTTGGGGGTTTTCTTAGGGGGTTTACTCAGTTTTTAGAGAAGTTTCTCAGGCATTTAATCTGAGCGGTTTATGGAGGTTTCTCAGGGCCTTTAATCAGAAGGCTTTTTGGAGGCTTCTCAGGGGGCTTAATCAGAAGTTTTTCGGGGGTATTCTCAGGGGGTTTAATCGATGGGTTTTTGGGGGGTTTCTCACGAGGTTTAATCACGGGATTTTTTTGGCAGTTTTTCAGGAGGTTTAATCAGTGGAATATTTGGGTGTTTCTCAGGGCATTTAATCAGCGGGGTTTTTGGAGGGGACTCAGGTTTTACTCGGTGGGGTTTTTGGGAGGGTTTCTCAGGGGGATAATCTGAGGAGTTTTCTCAGGGGGTTTAATCAGAGGGGCTTTTGGGAAGGATTCTCAAGGGGATTAATCAGATGGTTTCTGGCGATGTTTCTCTGGGATTTAATCAGAGTTTTTTGGGTTCTAATGTGGTTTAATGCGAGGGGTTTTGGGGGGCTGATTCTCAGGGGGTTAATCAGTGGTTTTTTGGGATTCTCAGTTGGTTTAATCAGAAGGGTATTTCGGGATTTCTCAGGTCTAATCAGAGGGGTTTTTGGGGGATTTCTCATGGGTTTAATCAGAGGTGTTTATGGGTGTTTCTCTGAGTTTAATCAGAGGGTTTTTTCGGGGGTTTTCTCAGGAGGTTTTATCAGATAGGTTTTTCGGGTATACTCTCAGGGGGTTTAATCAGAGAGGTATTCTGGGTTTCTCAAGAAATATAATCAGAGTAGTTCTTGGGGTGTTTCTCAGGGGTTTAATCAGAGTGGTTTTGGGGGTTTTCTCAGGAGTTTCACCAGAGGAGTTTATGGGTGTTTCTCAGCGGGTTTAATCAGAGGGGTATTTCGGGGTTTCTGAGGGAGTATAATCAGAGGGGCTTTTGGGGGAGTTTCTCGGGGGTTTAATCTGGGCGGTTTATGGGTGTTTCTCAGGGTCTTTAATCAGAGCTTTTTGGAGGCTTCTCGGGGCTTAATCAGAAGTTTCTTGGGGGTATTCTCAGGGGGTTTAATCAGATGGGTTTTGGGGGGGAATTCTCATGGGGTTTTATCAGGAAGTTTAATCAGAAGAATATTTGGGTGTTTCTCAGGTCATTTACTCAGCGGGGTTTTTGGAGGGGTCTCAGGGTTTTTATTCAGGGGCTTTTGGGAGGGTTTCTCAGGAGCCTTATGCAGAGTTGTTTTTGGCGGTGTTCTCAGGGGGTTTAATCAGAGGGGTTTTTGGAAAGGATTCTCAGGGAGGTTAATCAGATGATTTTTTGCAATGTTACTCTGGGGTTTAATCAGTTTTTTTTGGGTTCTAATGTGATTTAATGCAAGGTATTTTGGGGGGTGATTCTCAGGGTTTTAATCAGTGGTTTTTGGGGGTTCTCATTTGGATTAATCAGAATGGTATTTCAGGATTTCTCAGGAGGTCTAATCAGAGGGGTTTTTGGTGGCTTTCTCAGGGGCTTTAATCAAAGTGGTTTTGGTGGTTTTCTCAGGAGTTTCACCGGAGGAGTTTATGGGTGTTTCTTAGGGGCTTTAATTAGAGTGCTTTTTGGGGCATTCTCAGGGCGTTTAATTAGAAGGGCTTTCAGGGGGTTTTCTCAGGGGATTAAATCAGATGGGTGGGATTCTCAGGGGGTTTAATCAAAGGGGTTTTTCGGTGTTTCTCAGTGGGTTTAATCAGAGGGGTATTTCTGAATTTCTGAGGGAGTATAATCAGAGGGGTTTTTGGGGGTTTTCTCAGGGGGTTTACTCAGAGCTTTTGGGGGAGTTTCTCAGGGGTTTAATCTGGGCGGTTTATGGGTGTTTATCAGGGCCTTTAATCAGAGGGCTTTTTGGAGGCTTCTCAGGGGGCTTAATCAGATGGGTTTTGGGGGGATTCTCACAGGGTTTTTTGGGGTTTTTTTATGAGGTTTAATCAGAAGAATATTTGGGTGTTTCTCAGGGCATTTATTCAGCGGTGTTTTTGGAGGGGTCTCTGAGGGTTTTTACTCAGACGGGTTTTTGGGAGGGTTTCTCAGCCTTATGCAGAGTTGTTTTTGGCGGTGTTCTCGGGTTTAATCAAAGGGGTTTTTGGGAAGGATTCTCAGGGGGGTTAATCAGATGATTTTTTGCAATGTTTCTCTGGGGTTTAATCAGTTTTTTGGGTTCTAATGTGATTTAATGCGAGGTGTTTTGGGGGGGGGGTGATTCTCAGGGTTTTAATCAGTGGTTTTTGGGGGTTCTCAGTTGGTTTAATCAGAATGGTATTTCGGGATTTCTCAGTTTAATCAGAGGGTTTTTTTCGGGGGTTTCTCAGGGGTTTAATCAGAGTGGTTTTGGTGGTTTTCTCAAGGGTATCATCGGAGGGGTTTATGAGTATTTCTCAGGGGTTTAATTAGTGATTTTTGGGGCTTTCTGAGGGCGTTTAATCAGAGGAGCTTTTCGGGGTTTTCTCAGGGTCTTTAATTAGATGGGTTTTTAGAGGGAATCTCAGGGGGTTTAATCAGAGGGGTTTTTTGCTTGTTTCTCAGAAGTTTTAATCAGAGGGGTTTTGGGGTTTTCTCGGGGGGTTTAATCAGAGGGGTTTTTGGGGTGTTTCTGAGGGGGTTTACTCAGGGGATTTTGTGGGCTTTTCCCAGGACCTTTATTCAGATGTGTTTTTGTGGTTGTTCTCGGGGAGTTTAATCAGTGGGGTTTTTTGGGGGTTTACTCAGGGGATTTTGTGGGCTTTTCCCAGGACCTTTATTCAGATGTGTTTTTGTGGTTGTTCTCGGAGTTTAATCAGAGGGGTTTTTTTGGGGTTTTCTCAGAGGGTTTAATCAGAGGGATATTTTATGGGTTTCTCAGGGGATTTAATCAGAGGGGTTTTTGGTGGGATCTCTTAGTTCATTTAATTTATAGGGGTTTTTCTGGTGGGGGGGGTTTTAATCAGGGTTTTTTTTGCGGGGATCTCTCAGGGGGTTTAATCAAAAGGGGCTTTTGGGGGGTTTTCTCAGGATTTAATCAGTGGGGTTTTTGGGGGGGTTCTCAGTGGGTTTAAACAGTCATGTTTTTGGGGGCATTCTCAGGGATTAATCAGCGGAATTTTTAGGTCTATTTCCTCGGGGTATAATCAGAGGGGTTTTTGGAGGGATTCTTAGGGGGTTTAATCAAAGGGTTTTTTGGGTTCTTGGGGGGTTAATCAGAGGGGTTTTTTGGTTCTTAGGGGGTTTAAACAGGGAGGTTTTGGGGCAGGGTTCTCAGAGGGCTTAATCAGAGCTGATTTTGGGGTGTTTCTCTATGGGTATAATCAGAAGGGTCTTTGGGGTGATTCTCATTGGCTTTAATCAGAGGGCTTTTTGGGGTTTCTCAGGAAGTCTAATCAGAGGGGTTTTTTGGGCAGTTTCTCAGAGGGTTTAATCAGAGGGGTTTTTCGGGGGTCTTCTCAGGAGGTTTAATCAGATGGGTCTTTCAGGTGTTCTCTCAGGGGGTTTAATCCGAGGGGTATTTCTGACTTGCTCAGGGGTATTTCGGACTTGCTCAGGAAGTATTATCAGAAGGGTTTTTGGGGGCTTTCTCAGGGTGTTTAATCAGAGTGGTTTTGGGAGGGTTTCTCACGAGTTTAATCAGAAGGGTTTTTGGGTGATTCTCAAGGGTTTTAATCAGATTGCTTTTTGGGGTTTTCTCAGGGTTTAATCAGATGTTTTGGTGGGATTCTCAGGAGCTTTAATCAGAGGGGTTTCTTGGGTGTTTCTCAGGGGATTTAATCAGAAGGGTTTATTGGGGGTTCTCTGAGGTGGTTTATTCAAAGGGGTTTTGAGGGGAATTTTCAGTAGCTTTATTCAGAGATGTTTTTGGGGGCTTCTCAGGGGTTTTAATCAGAGGGGTTTTGGGGGATTTCTCAAGGGGTTTCATCAGAGGGGTTTTTGGAGGCTTCTCCTGCGGTTTAATGAGAGCGATTTTTGGGGGTGATTCTCACGGGGTTACTCAGTGGGGTCTTTGGGGGGGTTCTCAGAGGATTTATTCAGAGGGCTTTTTGGGGGGATTCTCAGGGGCTTTAAACCGTGGGGTTTTTATGGGGTTTCTCGGGGTTTAATCTATTTTTGGGAGTGATTCTCAGCGGGATTAAACAGAGGGCATTTTGGGGAGTTTCTCAAGGGGTTTAATCAGAGGAGTCTTTGGGTCTTAGGGGTTTTAAACAGGGTTTTTTTGGGCAGGGTTCTCAGGGGTTTAATCAGAGAAGTTTGTGGGTGGTTTCTCAGTGGGTATAATCAGAGGGGTCTTTGGGGATGATTCTCAGGGGGTTTTCTCAGTTTAATCAGAGGGGTATTTCGGGGTTTCTCAGGAAGTATAATCAGAGGGTTTTTTGAGGGGTTTCTCAGGGGGTTAATTCAGATTGGTTTTTGGGGTGGTGCACTCAGTGGTTTTGCTCAGAAGGGTTCTTGGGGGATTCTCAGGGGCTTTAAACAGGGGTGTTTTGGAGGGCTTTCAGGGGGTTTAATCAGAAGGTTTTTAGGGGCTGATTCTCAAGTGGCTAAACCTGAGAAACACCCCAAAAACCCCTCTGATTAAATCAGACGAGTTGTTTGGGGGTCTTAGGGGGTTCAATCAGAGGGTTTTTTTGGGTGTTTCAGAGGGGGTTTAATCAGAGGCTTTTTGGGGGGATTTCTCGAGGGGATCAATCAGTGGTTTTTGTGGGGATTTCTCTGGGGGTTTAATCAAGGGTTTTTGGTGGCTTCATAGGTTTATACAGGAGGTTTTAGGGGCAGGGTTCCCAGGGGGTTTAATCAGAGGGGTAATTGTGGTGTTTCTCAGGGGATTTAATCATGTGTTTTTTGGGGTGATCTCTCAGGAGGTTTATTCAAAAGGTTTTTTGGGGTGGGTGTTTCTCTGGGGGCTTAATCTGAGGTTTCTGGGCGCATCTCCCAGGTGGTTTAATCAAAAGGGGTTTTTTGAGGGGTTCACGGGGTTTAATCAGAGGGGTTTTTTGGGGGTTTCTCGGGGGGTTTAATTAGTGGGGGTTTTGGGGGGTTCTCGGTGTGTAATCAGAGGGGATTTTACAGGGATTTTTCAGTGTTTAATCAGACGGTTTTTTGGGGGGATTCTCAGGGGGTTTAAACGGGTTTTTGGGGGGATTTCTCAGTGTTTACTCAGAGGGGTCTTTGGGGGGGGGTTTCAGGGGGTTAATCAGTTGGTTTTGGGGTTTTCTCGTGTTTAATCAGAGGGTTTTTTGGGGTTGCTTCTCAGTGGGTTTAATCAAAGGGGTTTTTGGAGAGGTTTCTCAGGTGGTTTTAATCAGAGGGGTTTTTGGATGTGCTTCTCAGGGGGTTTAATCAAAAGGCTTTTTGTTGGGGCCTCTCAGGGGATTTAATCAGAGGGGTTTTTCAGGGTGATTCTCTGGAGGTTTAATCAGATGCATTTTTGGGCATTTCTCAGGGTTTTTAATCAGAGGGTTTTTTGGGAGGTGTCCCGCAATTTAATCAGAGGCGTTTTTGGGGCGTTTCTCCATGGGTTCAATCAGAGGTGTTTTTCGGGGGGTTTCTCGGGGGGTTTAATCATATGGATTTTTGGGAATTTCTTTGGGGGGTATAATCAGAGGGGTTTTTACGGGTTTTTCTCGGGGTTGATTCAGAGGGGTTTTTGGGGGTTTTCTCAGCGGTTGAATCAGAGGAGTGTTTTTGGGGGTTATTTCAGGATGTTTAATCAGAGGGGTTTTTGGAGTTGATTCTCAGGGGGTTTAATCAAAGGGGTTTTGGGGGGATTTCTCATGGGATTTTATCAGTGGTTTTAGGTGTGTTTCTCAGGGGGTTTAATCAGAGGGGCTTTTGGGGGGGCTTTTCGGGGTATTAATCAAAGGTTTTGGGGGGTTTCTCGGGGGGTTATTCAGAGGGTTTTTTAGGGGGATATTTCAGGGTGTTTAATCAGAGGGGTTTTTTGAGGTGATTCTCAGGGATGTTTTTTCATATGGGTTTTTGTGGGGGTTTCTCAGAGGCTTTAAACAGGGGGGTTTTTGGGGGGGTTTCTCATAGTATAATCAGAGGGATTTTTGGGGGTGATTCTCAGGGGGTTTAATCAGAGGGATTTTGATTAAACCGCCTGAGAAAACCCCACCTAAAAACGCCTCTGATTAAATCCCCTGAGAAACCAACCCAAAATACCCAATGGTGTTTCATACATTGGGTTTTTTGGGTTGGTTTCTCGGGGGCTTTTATCAGCGGGGTTTTGGGTGGTTTCTCAGGGGATTTAATCAGGCGTTTTTAGGTGGGGTTTTCTCAGGCGGTTTAATTAGAGGGAATTTTGGAGGGGATTCTCAATGGGTTTAATCTGATGGGTTTTTGGAGGGGTTCTCGGGGGTTTTAATCAGAAGGGTTTTGTGATGATTCTCAGAGCGTTTAATCAGAGGGGCTTTTCGTAGTTTCTCCGGGGATTTAAACAGATGGCTTTTAGGGTGTTTCTCAGGGGGTTTAGTCAGGGATTTTTGGGGAGTTTTCTCAGTGGTTGAATCAGAGCTGTTTATTGGGGGAGGGTTTCAGGGGGTTTTATCAGAGTAGTTTTGGTGGGGGGGGGGGGAATCTCAGGGGGTTTTTCTGAGGTGTTTTGGGGAGTTTTCTCAGGGGTTGATTCAGTGCAGTTTTTGGGGGGTTTCTCAGGGGCTTTAATCAGATGGGTTTTTTGGGGGATTTCTCAGGGGGTTTAATTAGAATGGTTTTTGGGCGTTTCTCAGGAGATTTAATCAGGGGTTTTTTGGGGGGTGTTTCGGTGTTTAATCAGAGGCGTTTTTGGGGGTGTTTCTCCGTGGGGTCAATCAGAGGGGTTTTTGGGGGGTTTCTCATACGTTTTAATCAGAGGGATTTTTGGGGGTGGTTCTCAGGGGGTTGAATCAGTGGTGTTTTTGTGTTTTCTCGGGGGGTTTAATCAGACGACTTTTGGGGTGTTTCTCAGGGTATAATCATAAGGGGTTTTGAGTAGTTTTCTCAGGGGTTGAATCAGAGGATTTTTGTGTGGGGTGCTCTCAGGGGATTTAATCAGAGGGGTTTTTGAATGTGATTCTCAGGGGGTTTAGTCATTGGGTCTTTTGGGTTGGTTTCTCAGGGGCTTTTATCAGAGGGGTATTGGGTGGTTTCTTAGGGGATTTAATCAGAAGTGTTTTTAGGCAGGGTTTCCTCAGGCGGTTTAATTTGAGGGAATTTTGGAGGGGATTCTCAGAAGGTTTAATCCGACGGGTTTTTGGAGGGGTTACCAGGGTGTTTAAATCAGAGGGGTTTTGGGGGGCTTCTCAGGGGTATTTTCTGAAGTGTTTTGGGGAGTTTTCTCAGGGGTTGAATCAGAGGGTTTTTTTGGGGGGGATTTCTCAGGGGGTTTAATCAGAAGGGTATTTGGGGGTGTTTTCTCAGTTGGTTTATTCAGAGGGATTTTAGGTTTTGATTCTCGGTGTTTAATCACAGGTGTTTTGGAGGGGCATCACAGGGGGGTTTAATCAGATGGCTTTTTGCAGGGATTTTTCAGGGTGTTTAATCAGACGGTTTTTTGGGGGGATTCTCAGGGTGTTTAAACAGGTGTTTTTGGAGGGATTTCTCGGGGGGTTTAATCAGAGGGGTTTTTGGGGTTGCTTCTCAGTGGCTTTAATCAGAGCGATTTTTGATGTGGTTTCTCAGGGGGCTTAATCAGGGGTATTTGGGGGGTTTCTAAGGATGTTTAATCAGAGGGGTTTTTGGGGGGTTTCTTAGGGGATTTAATCAGTGTTTTCTGGGGGGTTTTCAGGTTTAATCAGAGGGGTTTTTGGGTGTTTCTCGGGGGTTTAATCAGAGGGTTTTTTGGGGTTGCTTCTCAGTGGTTTAATCAGAGCGGTTTTTGGTGTGGTTTCTCAGGAGGTTCAAGCAGTTGGGTTTTTGGGGGGTTTCTCAGGGGGCTTAATCAGAAGGGTTTTTGGGGTGTTTCTCAGGGCTTTTAACAGATGGCTTTTTGGGGAAGGTTCTCAGGGGGTTTAATCAGAGGGGTTTTTGGAGGGATTTCTTGGGGTTTAATCAGAGGGGTTTTTGTGGGTTTTAGGGGTTTTAATCAGAGGGGTTTTTGGGGTGTTTCTCGGGTTTTAACAAAGGGCTTTTTGGGGAAGGTTCTCAGGGCCCTTAATCAGAGGGGTGTTTGGGGGGTTTCTCAGGGGTTTAATTAGAGGGGTTTTTGGGGGGTTTCTTAGCGGGCTTAATTGGAGTGTTTTTTGGGGGGTTTTTAGGTTTAATCAGAGGGGTTTTTGGGTATTTCTCAGGGGGTTTAATCAGAGGGTTTTTGGGGGTTGATTCTCAGGAGGTTTAATCAGTTGGGTTTTTGGGGGGTTTCTCAGGGGGTTTAATCAGAGGGGTTTTTGAGGGTTTTCTTAGGGGTTTTAATCAGAGGGGCTTTTGGGGTGTTTCTCGGGTTTTAACAGAGGGCTTTTTGGGGAAGGTTCTCAGGGGGTTTAATCAGAGGGTTTTTTTGGGGGGCTTCTCAGTGGTTTAATCAGAGCGGTTTTTGGTGTGGTTTCTCAGGAGGTTTAATCAGTTGGGTTTTTGTGGGTTTTCTTAGGGGGTTTAATCAGAAGGGTTTTTGGAGTGTTTCTTGGGTTTTAACAGAGGGCTTTTTGGGGAAGGTTCTCAGGGCTTAATCAGAGGGTTTTTTTTGGGGGATTTCTCAGGGGGTTTAATCAGAGGGGATTTTGAGTGTGATTCTCAGGGGGTTTAATCAGAGGGGGTTTTGGGGGGTGTTCTCAGAGGGTTTAATCGGAGGGGTTTTTGGCAATTTCTCAGGAGTTTAATCACAGGTGTTTTTGAGGGAGTTTTTCAGGGGGTTTAATCAGAGGGGTCTTTGGGGGCTTTCTTAAGGGGCTTAATCGGACTGTTTTTTGGGGGGGTTTTGGGTTTAATCAGAGGGGTTTTTGGCATGGTTTCTCAGGAGGTTTAATCAGTTGGGTCTTTGGGGTGTTTCTCAGGGGTTTTAACCAGAGGGGTTTTTGGGGTGTTTCTCAGGGGTTTTAACAGATGGCTTTTTGGGGAAGGTTCTCGGGATTTAATCAGTGGGGTTTTTGGGGGGTTTCTCAGGGGGTTTAATCAGAACAGATTTTGGGGGGTGTTCTAAGGGGGTTTAATCGGAGGGGTTTTTGGCAATTTCTCGGGAGTTTAATCACAGGCGTTTTTGAGGGTGATTCTCAGGGGGTTTAAGCAGAGGGGGTTTTGAGAGCGTTTCTCAAGGGGTTTACTCAGGTGTTTTTGCTGATTCTTCATTTGTTTTATTAATCAGAGGGGGTTTTGGGGTTTTCTCAGGGTGTTTAATCAGAGGGGGTTTCTTGAGGATTTTCTGACGGTTTTTGTCGGGCAGGTTAATTTGCAGGGATTTGATCATGTTTCAAATTGTGACTTTCTATTTATCTGAGCTGCAGCTGGCTGTGCTGTGACCTCGAGCTCTCTCTTGTACTGACCTTGTTGACTGACAGCACGAGTGCAGTTCCTGAAGCCACACATGTTTGGAATGGACATCGACAGCTGCAGCCAATCCTCTTCCTTCATTCTTGTGACATGATGAGGAGGTGAGGCTGTTTCTGATCAAGTTTCAGCTGAGACAGCCCCTGTCATCCCGATCCTCAATGAAGCTCTTTGTCAGTTGCCTCATGGTATAAGTAAATGTTGTGTGTGGGCACTCCTTCTGCTTCCTGTTTGGGTGATTGTTTAAGCACTCACCCCAGGTTTATTCCCTTGTCCCACCGCTGTGCCTCCTCACACTGGCTGCGTGTTGACTGAGAGTTTTCTATGCTCCTGTTTGAAGGTAACATGGGCCAGGACCAGACTAAGCATCAAATCGAGAAAGGATTACGTCTCTATCAATCTAATGAGACTGCTAAAGCTCTAGATATCTGGAAGCGAGTCTTGGAGAAGAGTACAGACCTGCCTGGAAGGTTCCGGGTGCTGGGCTGCCTCATCACTGCTCACTCGGAGATGGGCAAGTACAAGGACATGATGACGTTTGCTGTAACACAAATCGATGTGGCGCGAGAAATCGCAGACTCTGATTATGTCACTGAGTCTTACCTCAACCTCGCACGGAGCAATGAGAAGCTGTGTGACTTCCCCAAGGCTATTGCCTATTGCAAGACCTGCTTGAGCATGCAAGGGACTACTGTGGGCTTGCAGTTAAATGGCCAGGTGTGTCTCAGCATGGGCAATGCATACCTTGGCCTGAGCTCCTTCCAGAAGGCCCTCGAATGCTTTGAGAAGGCTCTGCGTTATGCACACAGCAATGATGATAAGATGTTGGAGTGTCGGGTCTGCTGCAGTCTGGGCAATTTCTACATTCAGCTCAAAGACTATGAGAAAGCTCTCTTCTTCCCTTGTAAAGGGGCTGAGCTGGTCAGTGACTATGGGAAGGGCTGGAGTCTGAAGTATAAGGCAATGAGCCAGTACCACATGGCAGTCGCTTATCGGAAATTGGGCCGTTCGGATGATGCTATGGAATGCTGTGAGGTAAGGCTCGTGCAGGCTATTGTACAATTAACAGTTGTGAACAGTGTGGGCAGAGAAAGGGAAGGTAAATTATTCAGATATTCAGACATTGCCCCATTCGTTCCCAAGAACGAATGTGAAGGGATGGGTGTGGCATTTGGAGACGGATTCTCCCCACAATCTGAGATCTTCATTTCCTTTCAGGAGTTTGCACATTATTTTTGATAAAGGCTATGGGACATTTACATTCTTGGCATCAACAGCCATATGCACAGCGTAAAGGAGTGGATTTTTGCACTTGCTGTGCCATTGCACAACTGCACAGATCAAAGGGAGCATTGCGACCCACAGAGCCACACGGCAGTGGGCAGTCTGATGGTATCATGTCCCTTCTCGATTAGCATGGCTCATTAAGAAAAGGAAAGAAATTGTTTCCATTTTCACAAACTCCTCCCTCTCAGAGTCTCTGGCAGGCCAATGGACCACTGTCCATTTCCTGATCAATCCATCCTCAAGCACTCAAACATTACCTCAAAAGACAAACATTAACCAAATAGTTGGCAAAAAAAGTGACAGATATAAGTGCTTACATGTTGTGATGTACATTTACCCAAAGATACCACACCCGTGTATTCTGCCCCTGATACCACGCCCGTGTGTTCTGGCCCCCCCCAGGATACCACGCCCGTGTGTTCTAGCCCCCCCCCCCCCCCCCCCCCCCCCCCCCCCCCCCCCCCCCCCCCCCCCCCCCCCCCCCCCCACCGGATAGCACGCCCGCGCGTTCTGGCCCCCCCCCCCCCCCCCCCCCCCCAACCGGATACCACGCCCGCGTACACCTCACCTGTGTACGCTCACCCTGAAACTAGTCCCGCGTTGGCTAACCCTGACACCACAGCCATGTATGTTCACTAAACCACACCCATGTACGCGCACCCGGATACCAGACCCGTGTTGGCTCACACTGATACGTCACCCGTTGTACGCTCACTGATACCATATCTGTGTATGCTCACCCTGATACCACACCCGTGTACGCTCATGCTGACAAACCACCCGTGTACGCTCCCCCTGACACCACACCTGCGGACACTCAGCCTGATAGCACACCCATTAACCTCGCCCTGATATCACACCTGTGTACGGTCTCCCTGATAGCACATCCATGTATGGTGCCAGTCACCGCACCCATGTATGCTCCCTGATAACACGCTTGTCTACGCTCACCCTGATACCACGCCCGTGGTATGCTCAACCTGGTACTGCACCCGTGGTACGCTCAACCTGGTAGCACACCTGTGTACACTCGCCCTGACACCAGTCTAGCACGCTCTGCCTGATAACACATTTGTGTATGCTCACCCTGATACCACACTCTTCCAGGCTCACAGACACCACACTCATGTACACTGACCCTGATTCCAACCCATGTACACTCACCCTGAAATCTCACACATGTATGCTCACCCTGATAATACACCCGTGTATGCCCCCTGTGACACCACACCCGTGTAGGCTCACCCGGATACAACACCCATGTTTACATTCCCTAATACCATACTCATCCACACTGACCCTGAAGCAACACCCGTGTAGGCTCACACTGATACCACACCCATGTACACTCACCCTGATAACACATCTGTGTATGCTGCACCAGTACCACACCCATGTATGCTCACCCCTATACCACACCGTGTATGCCCTCCCTAACACCACACCAGTGTACGCTGCAATGATACCACACCTGTGTATGCTCCCCTGATACCAAACTCACGTACGCTCGCCCTGATACCACACCCGTGTACACTCAGCCTCATACCACACCCATGTATGCTCTCTGATGCCATGCCTGTGATACGCTTAGCCTGGTACTACACACGTGTACCCTCAACCTGATACCGCACCCGTCTACACTCCCTCGACACCACACCCGTGTACCTTCACCCTGATACCGCACCCGTGTACATGCACCCTGATACCCCACACAACTACGCTCACCCTGATACCACATGAGTATATGCTCACCCTGATACCACACCCGAATACGCTCCCCTAATGCCGAACTTGCTTTCACTCTCATTGATACCACACCCACGTAGGCTTGCCCTGATACCAAACCCGTGTATGCTCAGCCTCATGACACACCCATATACGCTCACCCTGATACCAAATCCATGTATGCTCACTGATACAACACCCATGTATGCACTCCCCAATACTTCACCCATGTAGGCTCAGCCTCGTACCACACCTGTTTGTGCTCACCCTTTTCCCACACCCATGCTCACTCACCCTGACACCAGACCTGTGTTGGCTCACCCTGATATCACACCCGTGTACGATCACCAAACCACACGCATATATGCTCACCCTGATACCACGCCCGTGTGGGCTCGCCCACACAGGGGCGGCAGCCACATAAGCTTACACTGATAACACGCCCCTGTCCGCTTACCCATCAGCCTGATACCACAGCTGTGTAAGCTCAACACTGATGCCACACCCTTGTACAATCCTTAATCCCTGACCCGTGTATGCCCACCCTGATCCAGACACTTGTTTTCTCACCCTGAGACCACACCCATGTATGTTCACCCTGTTAACTCACCCGTGCACGCTCATCCTTATACCATGCCATTTTACACTCATTGATTCCAAACACGTCTACACTCACCCTGAACCCAGATCCGTTTATGCTAACGCTAATACCACACCCGTGTACCATCACCCTGATACCACACCCAGGTACGGACACTGTTACCACACCTGTGTACACTCACCCTGAGGCCAAACCCATGTACATTCTACGTGAACCACGCCTGCGTACACTCATCCTGATACCACGCCCATGAACACAGAACACGGACCCCGGCGCCACGCCCGGGCCGGCTGGCCCCGGCACCACGCCCATGAACACGGAACACGGACCCTGGAGCCGCGCCCGGGCCGACTGGCCCCGGCACCACGCCCATGAACACGGAACACGGACCCCGGCGCCGCGCCCGGGCCGGCTGGCCCCGGCACCACGCCCATGAACACGGAACACTGACCCCGGCGCCGCGCCCGGGCCGGCTGGCCCCGGCACCACGCCCATGAACACGGAACACGGACCCCGGCGCCGCGCCCGGGCCGGCTGGCCCCGGCACCACGCCCATGAACACGGAACACGGACCCCGGCGCCGCGCCCGGGCCGGCTGGCCCCGGCACCACGCCCATGAACACGGAACACGGACCCCGGCGCCGCGCCCGGGCCGGCTGGCCCCGGCACCACGCCCATGAACAAGGAACACGGACCCCGGCGCCGCGCCCGGGCCGGCTGGCCCCGGCGCCGCGCCCGGGCCGGCTGGCCCCGGCGCCGCGCCCGGGCCGGCTGGCCCCGGCGCCGCGCCCGGGCCGGCTGGCCCCGGCGCCGCGCCCGGGCCGGCTGGCCCCCGGCGCCGCGCCCGGGCCGGCTGGCCCCGGCGCCGCGCCCGGGCCGGCTGGCCCCGGCGCCGCGCCCGGGCCGGCTGGCCCCGGCGCCGCGCCCGGGCCGGCTGGCCCCGGCGCCGCGCCCGGGCGGCTGGCCCCGGCGCCGCGCCCGGGCCGGCTGGCCCCGGCGCCGCGCCCGGGCCGGCTGGCCCCGGCGCCGCGCCCGGGCCGGCTGGCCCCGGCGCCGCGCATGCACGCTACCTCTGACCCTACAACCTTGTATGCTGAACCTGATGGCTCAATTACGCTTACACCAATACCATACCTGTGTATGCTCGCCATGATACCATTCCCTTGTACGGTCTATGATCCCACTGAAACATAGAAACATAGAAAATAGGAGCAGGAGTAGGCCATTTGGCCCATCGAACCTGCTCTGCCATTCATTATGATCATGGCTGATCATTCAACTCAATAGCCTGCGCCTGCTTTCTCCCCTTATCCTTTGATCCCTTTCGCCCCAAGAGCTATATCTAACTCCTTATTGAAAACATTCAATGTTTTGGCCTCAACTACTTTCTGGTAGCAACTTCCAAGGCTCACCACTCTCTGGGTGAAGAAATTTCTCCTCATCTCAGTCCTAAATGGGCTACCCCATATCCTCAGACTATGACCCCTGGTTCTGGACTCCCCCACCAATGGGAACATCCTTCCTACATCTACCCTTTCTAGCCCTGTTAGAATTTTATAGGTTTCTATGCGATCGTGCCTCATTCTTCTGAACTCCATTGAATATAATCCTAACCGACTCAATCTCTCCTCATGTCAAAGCTGCCATCCCAGGAATCAGTCAGCAAAGCCTTTGTTGCACTCCCTCTATCGCAAGTCCATCCTTCCTCAGATAAGGAGACAAAACTGCACACAATATTCCCGGTGTGATCTCACCAAGGCCCTGTCTAATCGCAGCAAGATATCCCTGCTCCTGTACTCAAATCCTCTCGCTATGAAGGCCAACATACTATTTGCCTTCTTTACAGCCTGCTGCACCTACATGCTTACCTTCAGCGACTGGTGTACAAAGACACCCAGGTCTCATTGCACATTCCCCTCTCTCAATTTATAGCCATTCAGATAATAATCTGCCTTCCTGTTTTTGCTACCAAAGAAGATAACCTCACATTTAACCACATTACACTGCATCTGCCATGCAATTGCCCACTCACTCAGCTTGTTCAAATCACACTGAAGTATCGCTGCATCCTCCTCACAGCTCAACTTCCCACACGGCAAATATGTTCCTGTAAATACAAAGTGCGTGTCCAAATCTGGAGAACCCTGCATGTCAAGGGACACAAAGGTCAGGATTACCTGGGTATGCTCACTCTGACACCAGACAAGCGTACTGATCCCACACTCCTGTATGCTAGCTGATCCCACACCCCTGTATGCTAGCTGATTCCACGCCCGTGTGCGCGCGCGCCCTCATTCCGTGCCCGTGTGCGTGCGCCCTCATTCCGCGCCCGTGTGCGCGCGCCCTCATTCCGTGCCCTGGTTCCGCGCCGCCCCCTGCGCGCGCGCGCCCTGGTTCGGCACCCCCGCGCGCGCGCGCCCTGGTTCCCCCCCCCCCCCCCCCCCCCCCCCCCCGCGCGCGCGCGCGCCCTGGTTCCGCGCCCCCCCCGCGCGCGCGCGCCCTGGTTCCGCGCCACCCCGCGTGCGCGCGCGTGCGCCCTGGTTCCGCGCCCCCCCGCGCGCGCGCGCGCGCCCGCCCTGGTTCCGCGCCCCCCCTGCGCGCGCGCGCCCTGGTTCCGCGCCCCCCCCGGCGCGCGCGCGCCCCCTGGTTCCGCGCCCCCCCCCGCCGTGCGCCCCTGGTTCGCGCCCCCCCGTCGCCTGCCCTCCCCTGGTTCCGCGCCCCCCCTGCGCGCGCGCGCCTGGTTCCGCGCCCCCCCAGCGCGCGCGCGACCCTGGTTTCCGCGCCCCCCCCCCCCGCGCGCGCGCGCCCTGGTTCCGCGCCCCCCCCGCGCGCATGCGCGCGCCCCCTGGTTCCGCGCCCCCCCCGCCGCGCGCGCGCCTGGTTCCGCGCCCCCCCCCGCGCAGCGCCCTGGTTCCGCGCCCCCCCGACGCGCGCGCGGCCCTGGTTCCGCGCCCCCCCGCGGCGCGCGCGCCCTGGTTCCGCGCCCCCCCCCGCGCGGCGCGCGCCCTGGTTCCGCGCCCCCCCCGCGCGGCGCGCGCGCCCCTGGTTCCGCGCCCCCCCCGGCGCGCGCGCGCCCTGGTTCCGCGC
Source organism: Carcharodon carcharias (assembly GCF_017639515.1). Lineage (NCBI taxonomy): Eukaryota > Metazoa > Chordata > Chondrichthyes > Lamniformes > Lamnidae > Carcharodon > Carcharodon carcharias. The sequence goes on from NC_054476.1 coordinate 103,089,326, forward strand.
CCCCCCGCGCGCTGCGCGCCCTGGTTCCGCGCCCCCCCGCGCGCGCGCGCCCTGGTTCCGCGCCCCCCCCGCGCGCGCGCGCCCCTGGTTCCGCGCCCCCCCCGCGCGCGCGCGCGCCCTGGTTCCGCGCCCCCCGCCGCGCGCGCGCGCCCTGGTTCCGCGCCCCCCGCCGCGCGCGCGCGCCCTGGTTCCGCGCCCCCCGCGCGCTGCGCGCGCCCTGGTTCCGCGCCCCCCCCGCGCGCGCGCGCGCCCTGGTTCCGCGCCCCCCCCGCGCGCGCGCGCGCCCTGGTTCCGCGCCCCCCCCCGCGCGCGCGCGCGCCCCTGGTTCCGCGCCCCCCCGCGCGCGCGCGCGCCCTGGTTCCGCGCCCCCCCGCGCGCGCGCGCGCCCTGGTTCCGCGCCCCCCCGCGCGCGCGGCGCGCCCTGGTTCCGCGCCCCCCCGCGCGCGGCGCCCTGGTTCCGCGCCCCCCCGCGCGCGCGCGCGCCCTGGTTCCGCGCCCCCCCCGCGCGCGCGCGCGCCCTGGTTCCGCGCCCCCCCCGCGCGCGCGCGCGCCCTGGTTCCGCGCCCCCCGCGCGAGCGCGCGCCCTGAGTTCCGCCGCCCCCCCCCCCCGCTGCGCAGCGACGCCCTGGTTCCGCGCCCCCCCTGCGCGCGCGCCCTGTCCGCCGCCCCCCCGCCAGCGCGCGCCCTGGTTCCGCGCCCCCCCCGCGCGCGCGCCCCTGGTTCCGCGCCCCCCCCAGCGCGCCGCCCTGGTTCCGCGCCCCCCCGCGCGCGCCCTGGTTCCGCGCCCCCCGCCTGCGCGCGCCCTGGTTCCGCGCCCCCCCGCAGCCGGCGCCCTGGTTCCCGCGCCCCCCCGCTGCGCGCGCCTGACTTCCGCGCCCCCCCCGCGCGCGCGCCCTGCCCTGGTTCCGCCGCCCCCACGCAGCGCGCGCGCGCCCTGGTTCCGCGCCCCCCCCGCAGCGCGCCGCGCCCTGGTTCCGCGCCCCCCCGCGCGCGCGCGCCCCTGGTTCCGCGCCCCCCCCCGCGCGCGCCCTGGTTCCGCGCCCCCCCCCGCGCGCCGCCCTGGTTCCGCGCCCCCCCCCCGCTGCGCGCGCCCTGGTTTTCCCGGCGCCCCCCCCCCCCCCCGCGCGCGCGCCCTGGTTCCGCGCCCCCCCGCGCGCCCTGTTTCCGGCCCCCCCACGCGGCTGCTGCGCGCGCCCTGATCCGCGGGGGCCCCCCGCGAGCGCGCGCTTGCCTTGGTTCCGCTGCCCCCCCCCGGCGCGGCGCGCGCCCTGGTTACGCGCCCCCCCGCGCGCGCAGCGCCCTGGTTCCGCGCCCCCCCCTGCGCGCGCCTGGTTCCGCGCCCACCCCCCGCGCGCTAGCACCTGATCCGCGCCCCCCCGCGCGCGCGCCCTGGTTCCGCGCCCCCCCGCGAGCGCAGCGCAGGCCCCTGGTTCCCGCGCCCCCCCGCTGCGCGCGCGGCCCTGGTTCCAGCGGCCCCCCCGCGCGCGCCGCCCTGGTCCCCGCGCCCCCCCGCGCGCGCAGGCAGCGCCCTGGTTCCGCGCCCCCCCGCGCGCGCGCGCCCTGGTTCCGCGCCCCCCCCCGCGCGCGCGCGCCCTGGTTCCGCGCCCCCCCGCGCGCGCGCGCGCCCTGGTTCCGCGCCCCCCCGCGCGCGCGCGCCCTGGTTCCGCGCCCCCCCGCGCGCGCGCGCCCTGGTTCCGCGCCCCCCGGTTCCGTGCCCCGGCTCCGCGCCCCCCCGCGCGCGCCCCGGCTCTGCGCCCCCCCGCGCGCGCGCGCCCTGGTTCCGCGCCCCCCCCGCGCGCGCGCGCCCTGGTTCCGCGCCCCCCCGCGCGCGCGCGCCCTGGTTCCGCGCCCCCCCCCGCGCGCGCGCGCCCTGGTTCCGCGCCCCCCCGCGCGCGCGCGCCCTGGTTCCGCGCCGCCCCGCGCGCGCGCGCGTGCCCTGATTCCGCGGCCCCGTGCGCGGTCACCCTGGCACCGCGGCCCCGTGCGCGGTCACCCTCCAGTCCCATTACACTCACCCTGATACCACACCAGTGTATGTTCACCCGGTTCAGGCAACCGTGTATGCTCATCCTGATATCATTCCCATGTACACACAATGATCCCATTGAAATATCGAAACATAGAAAATATGAGCAGGAGTAGGCCATTTGGCCCATCGAGCCTGCTCTGCCATTCATTATGGTCATGGCTGATCATTCAACTGGATAGCCTGCTCCCGCTTTCTCCCCTTCTCCTTTGATCCCTTTTGCCCCTAGAGCTATATCTAACTCCTTATTGAAAACATACAATATTTTGGCCTCAACTACTTTCTGGTAGCGATTTCCACAGGTTCATCACTCTCTGGGTGAAGAAATTTCTCCTCGTCTCAGTCCTAAATGACTTACCCTATATTCTCAGATTGTGACCCCTGGTTCTGGTCTCCCCTACCATTAGGGACATCGTTCCTGCATCTACCCTGTCTAGTCCTGTTAGAATTTTATGTTTCTATGAGATGGTCCCTCATTCTTCTGAACTCCATCGAATATAATCCTAACCGACTCAATCTCTCCTCATATGTCAACACTGCTATCCCAGGAACCAGTCGGGTAAACCCTTGCTGCACTCCCTCTATCGCAAGTAAATCCTTCCTCAGATAAGGAGACCAAACTGCACACAATATTCCAGCTGTGGTCTCACCAAGGCCCTGTATGATTACAGCAAGCCATCCCCATTCCTGTACTCAAATCATCTTACTATGAAGGCCAACATACCATTTGCCTTCTTTACCACTTGCTGCACCTACATGTTTACCCTCAGTGACTGGTGTACGAGGACACCCAGGTTTCATTGCACATTCCCCTCTCTCAATTTATAGCCATTCAGAAAATAATCTGCCTTCCTGTTTTTGCTACCAAAGTGGATAACCTCACATTTAACAACATTATACTGCATCTGCTATGCATTTGCCCACTCACTCAGCTTGTCCAAATCACACTCAAGCCTCTCTGCATCTTCCTTACAGCTCAACCTCCCACAGGGCAAATATGTTCCTGTAAGGACAAATTGGGCTACCAAGTCTGGAGAACTCTGGATGTCAAGGGACACAAAGGTCAGGATTACCCGGGTACGCTCACCCTGACACTTCACCCGTGTACGCTCACTGATCCTCACCCGTGTACGCTCACTGATCCTCACCCGTGTACGCTCACTGATCCTCACCCGTGTACGCTCACTGATCCTCACCCGTGTACGCTCACTGATCCTCACCCGTGTACGCTCACTGATCCTACATCCGTGTACGCTCACTGATTCTATATCCGTGTACGGTCACTGATACCACACCCGTGTACTCTCAATCAGATACCGCACCCCTGTAAGCTCACCCTGATATCACACCCACACACACTCACCCTGAAACCACACCCGTGTATGCTCACCCTGAAACAACACCTGTGTACGCTCCCCCTGCTACAACACCCATGTACACTCACCCTGAAAACACACTTGTGTACATTCACCCTGATACCTTACCCGTGTAGGCACACACTGATACCACACCCCTGTAATGCTCACCCTGATACCACACCCCTGTAATGCTCACCCTGATACCACACCCCTGTAATGCTCACCCTGATACCACACCCCTGTAATGCTCACCCGGATACCACACCCCTGTAATGCTCACCCGGATACCACACCCCTGTAATGCTCACCCGGATACCACACCCCTGTAATGCTCACCCGGATACCACACCCCTGTAATGCTCACCCGGATACCACACCCCTGTAATGCTCACCCGGATACCACACCCCTGTAATGCTCACCCGGATACCACACCCCTGTAATGCTCACCCGGATACCACACCCCTGTAATGCTCACCCGGATACCACACCCCTCTAATGCTCACCCGGATACCACACCCCTGTAATGCTCACCCGGATACCACACCCCTGTAATGCTCACCCGGATACCACACCCCTGTAATGCTCACCCGGATACCACACCCCTGTAATGCTCACCCGGATACCACACCCCTGTAATGCTCACCCGGATACCACACCCCTGTAATGCTCACCCGGATACCACACCCCTGTAATGCTCACCCGGATACCACACCCCTGTAATGCTCACCCGGATACCACACCCCTGTAATGCTCACCCGGATACCACACCCCTGTAATGCTCACCCGGATACCACACCCCTGTAATGCTCACCCGGATACCACACCCCTGTAATGCTCACCCGGATACCACACCCCTGTAATGCTCACCCGGATACCACACCCCTGTAATGCTCACCCGGATACCACACCCCTGTAATGCTCACCCGGATACCACACCCCTGTAATGCTCACCCGGATACCACACCCCTGTAATGCTCACCCGGATACCACACCCCTGTAATGCTCACCCGGATACCACACCCCTGTAATGCTCACCCGGATACCACACCCCTGTAATGCTCACCCGGATACCACACCCCTGTAATGCTCACCCGGATACCACACCCCTCTAATGCTCACCCGGATACCACACTCTTGTACACTCGCTAATCACTGACCCGAGTATGTCCATCCTGACACTATATACACGTGTACACTCACAGTGGTACCGCAACCGTCTACGCTCAACCTGATACCACAGCCGTTTATGCTCAATCTGATACCACACCTGTTTACGCTTTCCCTGATATCACATCTAGGTAAGCTCAGCTTGATCCAGACCCGTGTTTTCTCACCCTGATACCACACCCATGTATGTCCACCCTGTTAACACAAATGCGTACAATCACCCTGATAACTCACCCCTGCGCATTCATCCAGAAACCATGCCCTTTTATGTTCACTGACCCCAGACCCGTGTATGTTCAACCTGACAACAGACCCATTTACGCCAACTCTAATAGCACTACTGTGCACGCTCACCCTGATAGCACGCCTGTGTGCTCTCACCCTGATAGCACGCCCGTGTGCTCTCACCCTGATAGCACGCCCGTGTGCTCTCACCCTGATAGCACGCCCGTGTGCTCTCACCCTGATAGCACGCCCGTGTGCTCTCACCCTGATAGCACGCCCGTGTGCTCTCACCCTGATAGCACGCCCGTGTGCTCTCACCCTGATAGCACGCCCGTGTGCTCTCACCCTGATAGCACGCCCGTGTGCTCTCACCCTGATAGCACGCCCGTGTGCTCTCACCCTGATAGCACGCCCGTGTGCTCTCCCACCCGTGTAAAGTCACTGATACCTCAACCGTATACACTTAACCAGATATCACACCCATATAGGCTCCCTCTTACACGACACACGTGTACGCTCACTGATCCAAGACCCGTGTACACTCACGCTGAATCCACACCCATGTACTCTATGCCTGATACCACACCCATGTCAGCTCACCCTAATACCACGCCCGTTTATGTTCACTCTGTGACCACACCTATGTAATCTCACTGATACCTCACCCATGTATGCCTGCCCTGAAACCACTCCCATGTATGCCTCCTGATACCACGACTGTGTATGCTTACCCTGATACCGAAAACATGTACGCTCCCCCTGGCAACACACACGTGCACGCTCTCCCTGGCAACACACACGTGCACGCTCCCCCGGCAACACACACGTGCACGCTCCCCCTGGCAACACACACGTGCCAGCTCCCCCTGGCAACACACACGTGCACGCTCCCCCTGGCAACACACACGTGCACGCTCCCCCTGGCAACACACACGTGCACGCTCCCCCTGGCAACACACACGTGCCAGCTCCCCCTGGCAACACACACGTGCACGCTCCCCCTGGCAACACACACGTGCACGCTCCCCCTGGCAACACACACGTGCACGCTCCCCCTGGCAACACACACGTGCACGCTCCCCCTGGCCCTACAACCTTGTATTGTCACCCTGATACCTCTCTCGTACCGCACCCGTGTACGCTCTCTCTCGTACCGCACCCGTGTACGCTCTCTCTCGTACCGCACCCGTGTACGCTCTCTCTCGTACCGCACCCGTGTACGCTCTCTCTCGTACCGCACCCGTGTACGCTCTCTCTCGTACCGCACCCGTGTACGCTCTCCCTCGTACCGCACCCGTGTACGCTCTCCCTCGTACCGCACCCGTGTACGCTCTCCCTCGTACCGCACCCGTGTACGCTCTCCCTCGTACCGCACCCGTGTACGCTCACCCTGACAGCACATCTGTGTAAACTCACTGATACCTCACCCATGTATACTCAACCTGATACCACTACGTTGTAGGCTCACCCTAATACCAAGCTCTTTTGTGCTCCCCTTGACACGACACCCGTGTATGCTCACCCAGACAACACACCCATGTATGTCCACCCTGTAAACACACACATGTGTACGATCACCCTGATAACTCACCACTCCACGCTCACCCTGACACCACACCCATTTAACCTCACCCTGATCCCACACCCTTGTACGGTCACTGATCCCCGACCTGTGTACTCTCACAGTGATACCACGCACATGTATGCTCACCCTGACACCTCACCCGGATACTCTCATCCTGATGGCACATCTGTGTAAACTCAGATACCTCACCCATGTACATTCGCCCTGATACCCCACCCGTGTACGCTCACGCTTATACAACACCCGTTTAGGCTCACCCTAATACCACACTCTTTTGTGCTCCCCTGATATGACACCCTTGTACGCTCCCTCTCACACGATACCCTTGTACGCTCACCCTGACAACTTACCCAGGTACATTCATCCTGACAGCACACCTGTGTAAATTCACTGATACCTCACCCGTGTATACTCAACTTGATACCACACCCATGTACGCTCACCCAGATGCCACACCCGTTTAAGCTCACCCTGATATCTCACGTGTAAGGTCACCCTGACAACACGCCCTTTTGTGCTCCCCCTGACATTTTACCCATTTACACTCCCTCTGACATGACTCCCGTGTACGCTCACCCTGACACATCACCCGGATACTCTCATCCTGACAGCACATCTGTGTAAACTCACTGATACCTCACCCATGTATACTCAACCTGATACCACGCCTGTGTACGCTCACGCTGATACCACTACGTTGTAGGCTCACCCTAATACCAACCTCTTTTGTGCTCCCCCTGACACGACACTCGTGTATGCTCACCCAGACAGCACACCCATGTACGATCACCCTGATACAACACCCGTGTACGTTCACCCTGACATCGCACCCGGGTAGACATATCCTGACACCACATCCATGTTCGCTCACCCTGATACTACACCCGTGTTCGCTCACCCTGATACTACCCCCGTGTTCGCTCACCCTGATACTACCCCCGTGTTCGCTCACCCTGATACTACCCCCGTGTTCGCTCACCCTGATACTACCCCCGTGTTCGCTCACCCTGATACTACCCCCGTGTTCGCTCACCCTGATACTACCCCCGTGTTCGCTCACCCTGATACTACCCCCGTGTTCGCTCACCCTGATACTACCCCCGTGTTCGCTCACCCTGATACTACCCCCGTGTTCGCTCACCCTGATACTACCCCCGTGTTCGCTCACCCTGATACTACCCCCGTGTTCGCTCACCCTGATACTACCCCCGTGTTCGCTCACCCTGATACTACCCCCGTGTTCGCTCACCCTGATACTAACCCCGTGTTCGCTCACCCTGATACTAACCCCGTGTTCGCTCACCCTGATACTACCCCCGTGTTCGCTCACCCTGATACGACCCCCGTGTTCGCTCACCCTGATGCTACCCCCGTGTTCGCTCACCCTGATGCTACCCCCGTGTTCGCTCACCCTGATGCTACCCCCGTGTTCGCTCACCCTGATGCTACCCCCGTGTTCGCTCACCCTGATGCTACCCCCGTGTTCGCTCACCCTGATGCTACCCCCGTGTTCGCTCACCCTGATGCTACCCCCGTGTTCGCTCACCCTGATGCTACCCCCGTGTTCGCTCACCCTGATGCTACCCCCGTGTTCGCTCACCCTGATGCTACCCCCGTGTTCGCTCACCCTGATGCTACCCCCGTGTTCGCTCACCCTGATACTACCCCCGTGTTCGCTCACCCTGATCCTACCCCCGTGTTCGCTCACCCTGATCCTACCCCCGTGTTCGCTCACCCTGATCCTACCCCCGTGTTCGCTCACCCTGATACTACCCCCGTGTTCGCTCACCCTGATCCCACATCCTTGTATGCTCACTGAATCCAGACCCGTGTACGCTCACCCTGACACACTCATCCTGATGGAACACCTGTGTAAACTCACTGATACCTCACCCGTGTACATTCACCGTGATACCACAACCGTGTACAATCACCCTGAAACCACACCCATGTATGCTCACCCTGACACCACACCCGTTTAAGCTCACCCTGACACCACACCCATGTATGCTCACCCTGGTCCCATACCCTTGTACGCAAACTGATCCCCGACCCAGGTACACTTAACCTGATACCACACCTGTGTAGGCTCACTCTAATACCACGCTCTCTTGTGCTGCCCCTGACATGACACCCATGTACGCTGCCTTTGACACGACACCCGTGTACGCTCAGCCTGACACCTACCCGGGTACTCTCATCCTGACAGCACACTTGTGTAAACTCACTGATACCATAACAGTGTACGCTCACCCTGATCCCACACCCTTGTACGCTCACTGATCCCCCATCGTGTACGCTCACACTGAAGCCACATCCGTGTATGCTCACCCCGATAACTCTACCATTTTCGCTCAACCTAATCCCACACCCTTGTATGCTCACTGATCCAAGACCCGTGTACACTCAAGCTGAATCCACACCCGTGTAAGCTCACCCTGACTTCACACCCTTTTGTGCTCCCTCTGACACGACACCCGTGTAATCTCATCCTGACACCACAACTGTGTACACTCAACCTGATAGCACAATCGTGTACAGTCACCCAGATACAACACCAATGTATGCTAAACCTGACACCACACCGTTTAAGCTCACCCTGATCCCACACCCTTGTATGCTCACTGAACCCCGACCTGTGTACGCTCAGTGATACCACACACGTGCATGCTCACCCTAACAGCTCACACGGGTACACTCATCCTGACGGAACACCTATGTACACTCACCCAGATAACACACCTGTTTAAGGTCACCCTGATATCACAACCATTTAAGCTCACCTTGATATCATACCGGTGTAAGCTCACCCTGACACCACGCCCTTTTGTGCTCCCCTGACACAACACCCGTACAGCTCACCCTGACGCCTTGCCGGGTACTCTCATCTTGACAGCACACCTGTGTAAACGAACCGATACCTCACCCATGTACAATCACCCTGATATCACACCCATGTATGCTCACCCTGACACCACACCCGTTTAAGCTCACCCTGATCCCACACCATTGTACGCAGACTGATCCTCGACCCACGTACACTCAAGCTGATACCACACCTGTGTAAGCTCATCCTAATACCACGTTCTTTTGTGCTGCCCCTGACATGGCACCCATGTACGCAGCCTCTGACATGACCCCCATTTATGGTCCCGCTGACATGACACCCGTGTACGCTCACCCTGACATCTACCCGGGTACTCTCATCCTGACAGCACACCTGTGTAAACTCACTGATACCTCATCCGTGTACACTCACCCTAATACCACAACCGTGTACACTCACACAGATACCACACCCCTTTACGCTCACCCTGATCGCACACCCTTGTACGCTCACTGATCCCCCATCGTGTACGCTCACAGAGAACCCACACACGTGTATGCTTACCCTGATAACTCTACTGTGTACACTCACCCTGATCCCACAACCTTGTATGCTCACTGATCCAAGACCCGTGTGCACTCACACTGATACCACACACTTGTACGCTCACTGATCCGAGAACCGTGTACACTCAAGCTGAATCCACACCCGTGCACGCTACGCCTGATACCACACCCCTGTCAGCTCACACTAATACCATGCCAGTTTAAACTCACTCTTTGACCACACCTATGTAAACTCACTGATGCCTCACCTGTGTACTCGGCCCTGATACCTTACACCAGGTACACATCCTAATACCACACCTGTGTAATCTCACTGAAATCTCACATGTGTGTGCCCACCCTGAAACCACTTCCATGTATGCTTCCTGATACCACACCTGATAGCACACCAGTGTACGCTCACCCTGATACCACACCCATATACGTTCACCCTGACACCTCACCCAGGTAATCTCATCCTAACAGCACACCTGTGTAAACTCTGATGCCTCACCCATGTACACTCACCCTGATACCACAACCGTGTACACTCACACAGATGCCACACCCGTTTATGCTCACCCTGATATCATACATGTGTAAGGTCACCCTGACACCACGCCCTTTTGTGCTCCCCCTGACATGATACCCATTTACACTCCCTCTGACACGACACCCGTGTACGCTCACCCAGACACCTCACCCGGGTAATCTCATCCTAACAGCACATCTGTGTAAACTCACTGATGCCTCACCTGTGTACACTCACCCTGATACCACAACCGTGTACACTCACAGTGAAGCCACACCCGTGTATGCTCAGCCTGATACCATGCCCTTTTACGCTCACTGAACCCAGACCCATACATGCCCACTCTGACACCCGTGTACGCACACCCTGACACCTCAACCGTGAACTCTCATCCTGACAGCACACCTGTGTAAACGCACTGATAGCTCAACCGTGTACACTCACCCTCATACCACAAACGTGTACACTTACCCAGATACCACACCCATGTACACTCACTCTGACACTACACCCGTGTACGCTCACCCTGAATACCACACCAATGTTCGCTCACCCTGGTACCACACATGTGTACGATCACCCTGAGAACTCACCACTCCACGCTCACCCTGACACCACACCCGTTTAACCTCACCCTGATCTCACACCCTTGTACGCTCACTGATCCCCGACCCGTGTACGCTCAGTGATACGACACACGTTATGCTCACCCTGACACCTCACCCGGACACTCTCATCCTGACGGCACATCTGTGTAAAGTCACCCGTGTACACTCACCCTGACACAACACCCGTATACGCTCACGCTTATTCAACATCCTTTTAGGTTCACCCTAATGCCATACTCTTTTGTGCTCCCACTGATATGACACCCGTGTACGTTCCCTCTCACACAACACCCGTGTACGCTCACCCTGACACCTCAGCCGGGTACTCTCATCCTAACAGCACACCTGTGTAAACTCACTGATACCTCACCCATGTACACTCACCCTGATACCACAACCGTGTACACTCACCCAGATACCACACACGTTTAAGCTCACCCTGATATCACACCCTTGTAAGCTCACCCTGACACCACGTCCTTTTGTGCTCCCCCTGACATGACACCCATTTATGCTCCCTCTGACGCGACACCTGTGTACGCTCACCCTGACACCTCACCCAAGTACTCTCATCCTGACAGCACACCTGTGTAAACTCACTGATACCTCATCCATGTACACTCACACAAATACCACAACCGTGTTCACTCGCACAGATACCACACCTGTTTATGTTCACCCTGATCGCACACCCTTATACGCTCACTGATTCCCCCATCGTGTACGCTCAGAGAACCCACACATGTGTATGCTCACCCAAATAACTCTACTGTGTACGCTCACCCTGATCCCACAACCTTGTATGCTCACTGATCCAAGACTCGTGTGCACTCACACTGATACCACAGCCTTGTACGCTCACTGATCGGAGACCCGTGTACACTCGAGCTGATTCCACACCCGTGTACGCTACGCCTGATACCACACCTCTGTCAGCTCACACTAATACCATGCCCGTTTAAACTCACCTATGTAAACTCACTGATGCATCACCTGTGCACTTGGCCCTGATACCTTACACCGGGTACACACCCTAATACCACACCTGTGTAATCTCACTGATACCTCGCCCATGTGTGCCCACCCTGAAAACTCCCATGTATACTTCCTGATATCACACCTATGTGCGCTCACGCTGATAGCACACCCGTGTACGCTCACCCTGACAGCACACCGGTGTTCGCTCACCCGGACAGCACACCGGTGTTCGCTCACCCGGACAGCACACCGGTGTTCGCTCACCCGGACAGCACACCGGTGTTCGCTCACCCGGACAGCACACCGGTGTTCGCTCACCCGGACAGCACACCGGTGTTCGCTCACCCGGACAGCACACCGGTGTACGCTCACCCGGACAGCACACCGGTGTACGCTCACCCGGACAGCACACCGGTGTACGCTCACCCGGACAGCACACCGGTGTACGCTCACCCGGACAGCACACCGGTGTACGCTCACCCGGACAGCACACCGGTGTACGTTCACTGATATCACGCCTGTACAAGCTCACCCTTATCCAGACGTGTTTTCTCACCCTGTTACCACACCCATGTATGTCCACCCTGTTAACTCACCCCTGCATGCTCAGCCTGACACCATGCCCTTTTACGCTCACTGAACCCAGACCCATGTATGCTCACTGAACCCAGACCCATGTATGCTCACTGAACCCAGACCCATGTATGCTCACTGAACCCAGACCCATGTATGCTCACTGAACCCAGACCCATGTATGCTCACTGAACCCAGACCCATGTATGCTCACTGAACCCAGACCCATGTATGCTCACTGAACCCAGACCCATGTATGCTCACTGAACCCAGACCCATGTATGCTCACTGAACCCAGACCCATGTATGCTCACTGAACCCAGACCCATGTATGCTCACTGAACCCAGACCCATGTATGCTCACTGAACCCAGACCCATGTATGCTCACTGAACCCAGACCCATGTATGCTCACTGAACCCAGACCCATGTATGCTCACTGAACCCAGACCCATGTATGCTCACTGAACCCAGACCCATGTATGCTCACTGAACCCAGACCCATGTATGCTCACTGAACCCAGACCCATGTATGCTCACCGTGACAACAGATCCATTTCTGCTAAATCTAATGTCACACCTGTGCACGCTCTCCCTGATACCACACCCGTGTACGTTCACCCTGACAGCTCACCTGTGTACACTCACCCTGACACCACACCCGTGCACGCTCACCCTGACACCATTACCGTGTACACTCACCCTGACACCACACGTGTGTTCGCTCACCCTCTTACCACACTCGTGTACACTGACCCTGATACCACCCCGTGTACGCTCACTTTGATATCACATCAGTGTAAGCTCACCCTGATCAAGACCCGTGTTTTCTCACCATGATACCACACCCATATATGTCCACCCTGTCAGCACACGTGTACGATCACTCTGATAACTCACCCCTCCACGCTCATCCTGATACCATGCCCTTTTACTCTCACTGAACCCAGACCCGTGTATGCTCACCCTGACAACAGATCCATTTATGCTAACTCTAATAACACACCTGTGTATGCTCACCCTGATATCACACCTTTGTATGCTCACCCTGATACCACGCCTGTGTACGCTCACCCTTTGACCACACCAATGTAAACCCACTGATGCCTCACCCGTGTACTCTGCCCTGACACCTCACCCGGGTAAACTCACCCTGATACCACACCTGTATAATCTCACTGATACCTCACTCGTGTGTGCCTTCCCTGATACCACAACTGTGCATGCTCACCCTGATACCACACCAGTGTACGCTCACACTGATACCACACCTATGTACGTTCACCCTGTTACGACATCCATGTACGCTCCCCCTAGAAACACACACGTGCATGCTTTCCCTGACCCTACAACCTTGTATGCTCACACTGATACCTAATTCATGTTCGATTTCACTGATATCTCACCCGTGTGCACTCACCCGATACCATGCCCGTTTACGCTCACGCTGATCCCACAACATTGTACGCTAACTAATCCCCCACCCGTGTACACTCAGTGATGCCACACCCGTGCACGCTCACACTGATTCCACGCCCGTGCGCGCTCGCCCTGCTTCCACGCCCGTGCGCGCTCGCCCTGCTACCACGCCCGTGCGCGCTTGCCCTGCTACCACGCCCGTGCGCGCTCGCCCTGCTACCACGCCCGTGCGCGCTCGCCCTGCTACCACGCCCGTGCGCGCTCGCCCTGCTACCACGCCCGTGCGCGCTCGCCCTGCTACCACGCCCGTGCGCGCTCGCCCTGCTACCACGCCCGTGCGCGCTCACCCTGCTACCACGCCCGTGCGCGCTCACCCTGCTACCACCCGTGCGCGCTCACCCTGATGTCATGTATGGTCACTGATACCTCACCCGGGTATGCTCAACCTGAACCTACACCAGTGTACACTCACCGATACCACATCTGTGTATGCTCACCGTGATACCACACCTATGTACGCTCAACCTGATACCACACCTATGTACGCTCAACCTGATACCACACCTATGTACGCTCAACCTGATACCACACCCGTGTAAGCTCACCCTGATCCAGACCCGTGTTTTCTCACCCTGATACCACACCCATATATGTCCACTCTTTAAACACACATGTATATAATCACCCTGATAACTCACCCCTCCACGCTCATCCTGATACCGTGCCCTTTTACGCTCACTGACCCCAGACCCATGTATGCTCACCTTGACAACAAATCAATTTATGCTAACTCTAATACCACACCTGTGTTCACTCACCCTGATACCGCACCCGTGCTCGCTCGCCCTGACGCCGCACCCGTGCTCGCTCGCCCTGACGCCGCACCCGTGCTCGCTCGCCCTGACGCCGCACCCGTGCTCGCTCGCCCTGACGCCGCACCCGTGCTCGCTCGCCCTGACGCCGCACCCGTGCTCGCTCGCCCTGACGCCGCACCCATGCTCGCTCGCCCTGACGCCGCACCCGTGTCCGCGGCGCCCTGACGCCGCACCCGTGTCCGCGGCGCCCCTTTAAGCTCACCCTGACAACAGATTTGTTTACGCCGCGCCCCTTTAAGCTCACCCTGACAACAGATTTGTTTACGCCGCGCCCCTTTAAGCTCACCCTGACAACAGATTTGTTTACGCCGCGCCCCTTTAAGCTCACCCTGACAACAGATTTGTTTACGCTAACTCTAATAACACACTTGTGTACGTTCACCCTGATACCACTCACATGTACGCTCAATGTCCCGAGAGAAACATAGAAAATAGGAGCAGGAGTAGGCCATTTGGCCCATCAAGCCTGCTCCTCCATTCATTATGATCTTGGCTGATCATTCAACTCAATAGCCTGCTCCCACTTTCTCCCCATATCCTTTGATCTCCTTCACCCCAAGAGCTATATCTAACTCCTTCTTGAAAACACACAATGTTTTGGCCTCAACTACTTTCTGGTAGCGAATTCCACAGGCTCACCACTCTCTGGGTGAAGAAAGTTCTCCTCATCTCAGTCCTAAATGGTCCACCCCATATCCTCAGACTGTGACCCCTGGTTCTGGACTCCCCAACCATCGGGAAGTTCCTTCCTGCTTCTACCCTGTCTAGTCCTGTTAGAATTTTATATGTTTCTATGAGATCGTCCCTTGTTCTTCTGAACTCCAGCGAATATAATCCTAACCGACTCAATCTCTCCTCATATGTCAATGCTGCCATCCCAGTAATCAGTCGGATAAACCTTCGCTGCACACCGTCTATCGCAAGTACATCCTTCCTCGGACAAGGAGACCAAAACTGCACACAACATTCCAGGTGTGGTCTCACCAAGGCCCTGTATAATTATAGCAAGACATCCCCGTTCCTGTACTCAAATCCTCTCGCTATGAAGGCCAACATACCATTTGCCTTCTTTACAGCCTGCTGCACCCACATGCTTACCTTCAGCGACTGGTGTATGCGGACACCCAGGTCTCATTGCACCTTCCCCCCTCTCAATTTATAGCCATTCAGATAATAATCTGCCTTCCTGTTTTTGCTACCAAAGCTACCTCACATTTAACCACATTATACTGCATCTGCCATGCATTTGCCCACTCACTCAGCTTGTCCAATTCACACTGAAGTATCTCTGCATCCTCTTCACAGCTCAACCTCCCACAGGGCAAATATGTTTCTGTAAAGACAAAGTTGGGGACCAAGTCTGGAGAACCCTGGATGTCAAGGGATACAAAGCTTAGGATTATCCGGGTATGCTCACCCTGACACCACACTCGTGTATGCTCACTGTTTCAACATCCTTGTAGGCTCACTGATTTCACACTCGTGTACGTTCACCCTGATCCCACACCCATGTAAGCTCTACCTGACTCCGCACCCGTGTACGCTTACCCTGATACCATACCCGTGTGTGCTGATACTGCACCCTTGTACGCTCACCCTGAAACCACACCATGTCTGCTCACTCTGTTACCACACCCGTGTACACTCACGCTGATACCACACCCATGTACGCTCACCCTGAAACCACACCCGTGTAATCTCACCCTGATACCACACCCGTGTAATCTCACCCTGATACCGCGCCCATGTACACTCACCCTGATACCACACCCGTGTGTGCTCTCCTTGACACGACACCTGTATACGCTCACCCTGACACCTCAGCCGGTTACTCTCATCCTGACAGCACACCTGTGTAAACTCACTGATACCTCACTCATGTACACTCATCCTGATACAACACACATATACACTCACCCAGATACCACGCCTGTGTATGCTCACTTGATCTGACTGGATAGCTTTGAGAGTACCCGATGCCTTTGAGCATCTTTGACCTTTGATTGCTTTTGATGTTAGAGATGGGAAGTCACTGCTGACTTCATGAAAATCTCATTCCAAATTGCAGCATTTGTTGTCAAATGCTTGCTGATTATTTTTGAGCACATTTGAACACAAAAATGAGGAGAAACTTTCTGGGCAGTGGGGTGATGTGAAGTTGCTGTTCGGTTTTCCCTCCGGGCAGGTCGGGTATGTTCTGTGTTGTAAATAAGCACATGTTCAGCATCAGCTCTGTGTTATGCTGTATGCAGCTTTCACTTCCCCACCTCAATGAAAGGTCCTGGGAAATTCCTTTTAAAATCAGAAACTGTTAATCTCGTCAATTTTTTGAATGAGGTTAAGGTCGACATAGGCATTCTGGCTCAGGACAGTCCTTTGTTTGCCCTATGCCATTGCCCAGCTGGTCTGAACACTGCAGACCTGGGCAGTGTACAATGTTAGTGTAACCAACAAGGGACCTGAGTTTAGCTGATCAATGCTTTCTGTCTGGCTGATCATATAGTGACTCCTCCAGGCACACACACAAACCACTGCATTGCTGCTGTTTCAAAATGGCACCATATTCTCCGACCCTGCCATCGTCACCTTCACCCCCATCCTCCCCAGCACCTGATTGGATGGGCCCCGTGCCGCACCTCATTCATTGGCTGGCTGCTTTCACCCAATCAGCAATGGTGCCCCCTCCTGGTTCGACCACAGGGACACTCACGACTGACATGAAATTTCATCTGTAAGACTTTGACTTCCAAAGGGAGATATTTGACAAGGTGCCACATCAAAGCTTACTACCAGATAAGAGCTCATAGTGTAGGAAGTAACATATTAGCATGGATAGAGGATTGGTTAGCTAACAGGAAGCAGAGAGTAAGGATAAGTGAGTCTTTTTCTGGTTGGCAAGATGAAACTAGTGGAATTCCACAGGGCTCAGTGCTGGGCCCTCAACTATTTACAATCTATATCAATGACTTGGATGAAGGGAACGAATGTCTGGTTGCTAAATTTGTTGTTGACACAGTGATAGGTAGGAAAGTAAGTTGTGAAGAGGAGGAAGAGAGTCTGCAGAGGGATATAGACAGGTTAAGTGGGTGGGCAACAATTTAGCAGATGGAGTATAATGTGGGAAAATGTGAACTTGCCCACATTGGCAGGCAGAATAGAAAAGCAGGATATTATTTAAATGGGGAGTGATTGCGGAACTCTGAGATACAGAGGGATCTGGGTGTCCTGGTACATGAATCAGGAAAAGTCAGTATGCAGGTACAGCAAGTGATTAGAAAGGCAGATGGAATGTTGTTTATTGCAAGAGAAATGGAATATAAAAGTGGGGAAGTTTTACTGCAGCTGTCCAGGGCCTTGGTGAGACCACATCTGGAGCGCTGTGTACAGTTTTGGTCACCTTATTTAAAAAAGGATCAAAATGTGTCATATGCTGTTCAGAGAAGGTTCACTCAACTGATACTTGTATTGGGTTGGAGGGAGGAGAATGGGGGTTACCTTAGGAAGAAAGGTTGGGCCTGTATCCATTGGAGTTTAGAAGAATGAGAGAGGATCTTATTGAAACATTTAAGATTCTGAGGGGACTTGACACAGTGGATGCTGAGAGGATACCCTTTCCCCTTGTGGGAGAGACTAAATCTAGGGGACACAGTTTAAAAATAACGGGTCTCCTGCTTAACACAGAGATGAGGAGAGTCTTTTTTCTCTGAGGGTTGTGAATCTTTGGAACTCTCTTCCCTGGACAGCAGTGGAGACTGAGTCATTGAATATTTTTTAGGCTGAGGTAGATAGATTCTTGACTAACAGGGGAGTCAAAGGTGATCAGGGATCAGAAGGAATTGATGTTAGAGTTACAGTCAGATCAGGCATGATCTTATTGAATGATGGAACAGACTCGAGGGGCCGGGTGGCCCACTCCTGTGTCTGTGTGTCTGTATGTGTGAGTGTTTTTCCATTCAGACAGTAAATTAATCCATTCACCTACTGATACAACCTGAGTGTCCATATCACATTATTGGAACATGTGGGTGTATTCTGACATTGATACAACACTGGGGCATTCACAGAACAGAGCTCTTGTAAAAATATCTCCAATAAAGGAGAATCTCATACTAATTTGGCACCAGCATGGCCTGAACCATAGAACTGTAGAAAAATTACAGCACAGAAGGAGGCCATTCGGCCCATCTTGTCCATGCCAGCCCGAGGACACCCAGGTGCTCTTTGTAATCCCACCTTCCTGCACCTGGCTCATAGCCCTGCAGCGTACAGCACTTAAGGTGAAGATCTAGGTACTTCTTAAAAGAGTTGAGTTTCTGCCTCTACCACCAACTTGGACAGCGAATTCCAGGCACCCACTACCCTCTGTGCAAAAAGTTCTTCCTCATGTACCCCTTACACCTTCTGCCACTTATCTTGAATCTTTGTCCCCTGGTTCTAGTATTCTCCACCAAGGAAAACAATTTTATCCTGTCCACTATTCCCCTCATAATTTTGTACACCTCAATCAAGTCACCTCTTAGCCTTCTTTGTTCCAAGGAAAATAACCCCAACCTGTCCAATCTCTACTTGTAGCTACACTTTTCTAACTCTGGCAACATTCTTGTAAACCTCCTCTGCACTCTTTCCAGAACTAATACGTCCTTCCTGTAATGTGGTGACCTAGAACAGCACACAATACTCCAGTTGTGGCCTCACCAGTGTTTTATACAATTCCAAAATTATATCCTTACTTTTATATTCTATACCTCTGCCAATGAAGGAGAGCATTCCATATGCATTCTTTAAAACCTTGTCTATTTGAACTGCTGCCTTCAGGAACCTGTGTAATTGTTCGCCAAAATCTCTCACTTTATCTACCCCTCTTAGTATATTCCCATTTATTGTGAAATCCCTGTAACTGTTTCACCTCCCTAAATGTATGACCTCACACTTCTCTATGTTAGAATCCATCAGTCACTTTACCGCCCACTCCACCAAACCATCTATATCATTTTGGAGATTATGGCTATCATCTACACTATTCGGCTAATCTTTGTGTCATCTGCAAATTTTACAGTCGTGCCCCCCACGTTCACTTCCAAATCGTTAATATATAACACAAACAGCAAGAGTCCCAACACCGAGCCCTGTGGAACACCACTTGAGACAACTTTCCATTTGCAAGGGCATCCATCGACCATTACCCTTTGTTTCCTGTTACAAAGCCAACCTTTTATCCAGTTTGCCACATTACCCTGAATCCCATGGGCTTTTACTTTCCTGACCAATCTGCCATGTGGGACCTTGTCGAATGCCTTGCTAAAATCCATGTACACAACATCCACTGCACAACCTTCATCAATCCTTCTTGTTACTTCCTCAAAGAATTCAATGAAATTTGTGAGGCAAGACCTTTCTTTAACAAATCCATGCTGACCATCTCTGACTAGTCCATGCCTTTCCACATGCCAGTTAATCCTATCTCTCAGGATTGATTCCACTAATTTGCTCATCACCGATGTAATTAATAACTGGCCTATAATTGTTTGGCATTTCTTTGATCCCTTTTTAAACAATGGAACTACGTTTGTATTTCTCCAGTCCTCTGGTACATCCCCTGTATCTAGTGAAGATTGGAAAATCATCCTCAGAGCATCCGCTATCACCTCCCTGACTTCCTTCAGCAGCCTCAGAAACAATCCATCTGGCCCTGGCGACTTATCAACTTTCAAGGATTTCAACCCTTCGAGTACTTCCTCTCTCTTTATGACTATCCCATCCAAATATCTCGCAGTGTTCCTCCTGGACCACAATATCTACATCCTCCCCTTACTTTGTAAACACGGAGACAAAATATTCATTCACACAACCTCTGCATCTACATACAAGATTCCATCTTCAGCTCTGATTGGTCCCACTTTTTCCTTAACTAATCTTTTAGCATTAATGTATTGGTAAAACATCTTTGGGTTATCTTTAACTTTACTTGTTAATCTTTTTTCATGCCCTCTCTTTGATTTCCTTATTTCCTTTTTTACTTCGTCCCTGCACTTCCTATATTCATCTAGACTATCTGCAGTGCTTAGTTCTTTGTGCCTATCATATGCTTTCTTTTTCTGTTTGATCTTCCCCTGTATTCCTCTAGACAACCAGGGAGGTCTAGATTTGACAACTCCACTCTTATTTTTGTTGCAGACATGTCTACTTTGTACAATTAGGATCTTGCTTTTTTGTGCTTCCCACTGGTTTTCCACTGTTTTATCCTCCAGCAGTGCTGTCCAGTCCACCTCAGCCAAGTCCCTTCTCATTTCTACAAAATTTGCCTTCCCCCAGTTCAGGACTTTTACTCCTGCCTTATCTCTGTCCTTTTCCATGGTAATGCTAAATCTAACTGATTTGTGATCACTGTTCCCGATATGGTTGCCAACTGTCACTTCACCCACTTGCCCTTCTTCGTTTTCCAAGACTAAGTCTAGAATTGCATCTCCTCTCTTTGGGTTTGTCACTAATTGGTTGAAAAAATTTTCCTGGACACACTGCATGAATTTTTCTCCCTCAGTGCTCCTTATATTGTTTGAATCCCAGTTGATATTAGGATATTTGAAGTCTCCTACTATTATTGCCCTCTTGTTCTTAGGCAGAAATGTGCCTACATATTTGTTCTTCTATCTCCCTTTCACTATTTGGGGGTCTGTAGTATACTCCCAGTAGTGTGACTGCCCCTTTTATATTTCTAAGCTCAATCCATAAAGCCTCATTTGTTGACCCATTTAGTATATCATCCCTTTCCGCAACTGGAATTGATTCTTTAACCATTATTGCTACACCCCACCTTTTTTTATCTCTTACTGTATCGCATCTGAAGACTCTATAACCACGGATATTAAGCTGCCAGTTTTGTCCCTCCTTTAGCCAGATTTCCATTATAGCAATGACTTTGTGCTGCCATCTGTCTACCTGTGCCCTAAACTCATCTACCTTGTTTGTAATACTCATTGCATTGAAATATAAACAGTTTAACCCCGTCAATTTCCCTTGCTGGACACTTTTTAAACTTCGCTTCTCCTGTAACTCCATGTCTATCACAACGTCCCTAGCTAATGTTCTACCTCCAGTTTTCCGATCTGAATCTGACCTATCTGATCCCATCCCCCTACCACACTAGTTTAAATACTCAACAGAACTAGCAAATGCCCCCGCAAGTACACTGGTGCAAGTCTGGGTGCAGCCCTTCTGGTTTGTACAGGTCCCACCTTACGCAGAATCACAGAATCAGAATCACAGAGTAGAAGAGGCCCTTCAGCCCATCGAGTCTGCACTGACATGTGAGAAACACCTGATCTACCTACCTAATCCCATTTACCAGCACTTGGCACATAGCCTTGAACGTGCCAAGTGCTCATCCAGGTACTTTTTAAAGGATGTGAGGCAACCTGCCTCCACCACCCTCCCAGGCAGTGCCTTCCATACCATCACCACCTTTTGGGTAAAAAAGTTTTTCTTCACATCCCCCCCAAACCTCCTGCCTCTCACTTTGAACTTATGCCCTCTTGTGACTGACCCTTCAACTAAGTGGAACAGCTGCTCCCTATCCACCCTGTCCATGCCCTCATAATCTTGTACACCTCGATCAGGTTGCCCCTCAGTCTGCTCTGCTCCAACGAAAACAACCCAAGTCTATCCAATCTCTCTTCATAATTTAAATGTTTCATCCCAGGCAACATCCTGGTGAATCTCCTCTGCACCCCCTCCAGTGCAATCACATCCTTCCAATAATGTGGCGACCAGAACTGCACACACTACTCTGGCTGTGGCCTCACTAATGTTCTATACAACTCCAACGTGACCGCCCCACTTTTGTAATCTATGCCTTGATTGATAAAGGCAAGTGTCCCATTTGCCTTTTTCACCACCCCACTAATATGCCCCTCTGCCTTCAGAGATCTATGGACACACACACCAAGGTCCCTTTGTTCCTCAGAACTTCCTAGTGCCATGCCGTTCGTTGAATACTTCATTGTCAAATTAGTCCTTCCAAAGTGTATCACCTCTCACTTTTCAGGGTTAAATTCCATCTGCCACTTATCTGTCCATTTGACCATCCCGTCTATATCTTCCTGTAGCCCAAGACTCTCAATCTCACTGTTAACCACCCAGCCAACCTTTGTGTCATCCGCAAACTTACTAATTCTACCCCCCACATAGTCATCTATGTTGTTTATATAAATGACAAATAATAAGGGACCCAGCACAGATCCCTGTGGTACGCCACTGGACACTGGCTTCCAGTCATTAAAGGAGTCTTCTGTCATCACTCTGTCTCCTATAACTAAGCCAATTTTGAATCCACTTTATCAAATTACCCTGTATCCCATGTGCATTTGCCTTCTTTATAAGTCTCCCATGTGGGAGCTTGTCAAAGGCTTTGCTGAAATTCATATAAACTACATGAACGGCACCGGTCCCAGTACCTCAAGAATCTGAATCCCCCCAGGCTACACCATCCTCCAGCCACGTGTTCATTTGGTCTATCCTCTTATTCCAGCTGTCGTTAGCACGTGGAATCGGGAGTAATCCTGAGATTACTACATTTGAGGTCCTGCATTTTAATTTATCTCCTAACTTCCTGTACTGAGCTTGCAGCCTCATCCCTTAGTTCACCTATGTCGTTGGTTCCAATATGTACCACTGGCTGCTTACCTTCCTTCCCCAGAATGTCCTGCAGCCGCTCCATGACATCCTGGACCCTGGCACCAGGGAGGCAACATACCATCCTTGATTCACGTTTGCGGCCATAGAAGCATCAATCTATGCCCCTAACTATTGAATCCCTTATCACTATAGTCCTGCCACTTGTTTTCCTCCCACAAAGCATTTTGAAAGGGAAATATTTGAATAGCCCACCCAGCAAAGGAGAGATCAGCAAAGCAATAGCAATGGCTGCAGGCTGCCTGGAGCTACTCACTCACAAACTTGTGCAAATTAGATCATGGCAACATAGGATCAGCGACTAGGAAACTAATTCAAGCCGGGTTCATTTTGAAAGGAGCCATTGCTGACAAGACCCTCCCCTCACTCCTTACCCATCCCATCACTTGTCAATGTCTTTATCAATTACACTAAGGGAAAGTTTATCAATATTTGAACAGATATAATTAGGGGATAGCTTGGACACAGGCTGTGGGTGAGGAGGGTTGACACTGAACAAAGGCAATAAACTACATGAGTGGAAAGGCTCTGTGTTCATTTGCAAGTTCACCAACCAGCATGGATCTGGTTAACTCCGCCGATTCCACACACCTCCCTCTCCTGGTTATTGGGAGGCGTGCCCAGAGTTATCGGGAGGCGGTGTTCATGGGGTTATTGGGGTGGGGAGCGTGTGCCCGGGGTTTTCGGGTGGGGCGTGTCTGGGGCTCTCAAGGGATGTGCCCATTATTTTGAGTATCAAGGTGTTTTTATTGTACGTGTGGACTTGTTGCCTCTGCATTATTGACATGCGTGACACTGTTCCCGGGAAAGATTGATGTGAGTTTTAGATTTTGTTCACATTTTTGACATTTGTGTGAGACTGTTGCATATATTTTAGTTGTGCAGCTGAATTTGACGCAGGATATTATTGACCTGTCTGTGCGTGTGTGTTTCTGTGCGTGTGTGTTTCTGTGCGTGTGTGTTTCTGTGCGTGTGTGTTTCTGTGCGTGTGTGTTTCTGTGCGTGTGTGTTTCTGTGCGTGTGTGTTTCTGTGCGTGGGTGTTTCTGTGCGTGGGTGTTTCTGTGCGTGGGTGTTTCTGTGCGTGGGTGTTTCCGTGCGTGGGTGTTTCTGTGCGCGGGTGTTTCTGTGCGCGGGTGTTTCTGTGCGCGGGTGTTTCTGTGTTTCTGTGCCTGTGTGGGTGCGTGTGTTTCTGTGCCTGTGTGGGTGCGTGTGTTTCTGTGCCTGTGTGGGTGCGTGTGTTTCTGTGCCTGTGTGGGTGCGTGTGTTTCTGTGCCTGTGTGGGTGTGTGTGTTTCTGTGCCTGTGTGGGTGCGTGTGTTTCTGTGCCTGTGTGGGTGCGTGTGTTTCTGTGCCTGTGTGGGTGCGTGTGTTTCTGTGCCTGTGTGGGTGCGTGTGTTTCTGTGCCTGTGTGGGTGCGTGTGTTTCTGTGCGGGTGTGGGTGCGTGTGTTTCTGTGCGGGTGTTTCTGTGCCTGTGTGGGTGCGTGTGTTTCTGTGCCTGTGTGTGGGTGCGTGTGTTTCTGTGCCTGTGTGGGTGCGTGTGTTTCTGTGCCTGTGTGGGTGCGTGTGTTTCTGTGCCTGTGTGGGTGCGTGTGTTTCTGTGCCTGTGTGGGTGTGTGTGTTTCTGTGCCTGTGTGGGTGCGTGTGTTTCTGTGCCTGTGTGGGTGCGTGTGTTTCTGTGCCTGTGTGGGTGCGTGTGTTTCTGTGCCTGTGTGGGTGCGTGTGTTTCTGTGCCTGTGTGGGTGCGTGTGTTTCTGTGCGGGTGTGGGTGCGTGTGTTTCTGTGCGGGTGTTTCTGTGCCTGTGTGGGTGCGTGTGTTTCTGTGCCTGTGTGTGGGTGCGTGTGTTTCTGTGCCTGTGTGGGTGCGTGTGTTTCTGTGCCTGTGTGGGTGCGTGTGTTTCTGTGCCTGTGTGGGTGCGTGTGTTTCTGTGCCTGTGTGGGTGTGTGTGTTTCTGTGCCTGTGTGGGTGCGTGTGTTTCTGTGCCTGTGTGGGTGCATGTGTTTCTGTGCCTGTGTGGGTGCGTGTGTTTCTGTGCCTGTGTGGGTGCGTGTGTTTCTGTGCCTGTGTGGGTGCGTGTGTTTCTGTGCGGGTGTGGGTGCGTGTGTTTCTGTGCGGGTGTTTCTGTGCCTGTGTGGGTGCGTGTGTTTCTGTGCCTGTGTGTGGGTGCGTGTGTTTCTGTGCCTGTGTGTGTGTGCGTGTGTTTCTGTGCCTGTGTGTGTGTGCGTGTGTTTCTGTGCCTGTGTGTGTGTGCGTGTGTTTCTGTGCCTGTGTTTCTGTGCGTGTGTGTTTCTGTGCCTGTGTGTGTGTTTCTGTGCCTGTGTGTTTCTGTGCCTGTGTGTTTCTGTGCCTGTGTGTTTCTGTGCCTGTGTGTTTCTGTGCCTGTGTGTTTCTGTGCCTGTGTGTTTCTGTGCCTGTGTGTTTCTGTGCCTGTGTGTTTCTGTGCCTGTGTGTTTCTGTGCGTGTGTGTTTCTGTGCGTGTGTGTTTCTGTGCGTGTGTGTTTCTGTGCGTGTGTGTTTCTGTGCGTGTGTGTTTCTGTGCGTGTGTGTTTCTGTGCGTGTGTGTTTCTGTGCGTGTGTGTTTCTGTGCGTGTGTGTTTCTGTGCGCGTGTGTTTCTGTGCGTGGGTGTTTCTGTGCGCGGGTGTTTCTGTGCGCGGGTGTTTATGTGCGTGGGTGTTTCTGTGCGCGGGTGTTTCTGTGCGCGGGTGTTTCTGTGCGCGGGTGTTTCTGTGCCTGTGTGGGTGTTTCTGTGCCTGTGTGGGTGCGTGTGTTTCTGTGCCTGTGTGGGTGTGTGTGTTTCTGTGCCTGTGTGGGTGCGTGTGTTTCTGTGCCTGTGTGGGTGCGTGTGTTTCTGTGCCTGTGTGGGTGCGTGTGTTTCTGTGCCTGTGTGGGTGCGTGTGTTTCTGTGCCTGTGTGGGTGCGTGTGTTTCTGTGCGGGTGTGGGTGCGTGTGTTTCTGTGCGGGTGTTTCTGTGCCTGTGTGGGTGCGTGTGTTTCTGTGCCTGTGTGTGGGTGCGTGTGTTTCTGTGCCTGTGTGGGTGTGTGTGTTTCTGTGCCTGTGTGGGTGCGTGTGTTTCTGTGCCTGTGTGGGTGCGTGTGTTTCTGTGCCTGTGTGGGTGTGTGTGTTTCTGTGCCTGTGTGGGTGCGTGTGTTTCTGTGCCTGTGTGGGTGCGTGTGTTTCTGTGCCTGTGTGGGTGCGTGTGTTTCTGTGCCTGTGTGGGTGCGTGTGTTTCTGTGCCTGTGTGGGTGCGTGTGTTTCTGTGCGGGTGTGGGTGCGTGTGTTTCTGTGCGGGTGTGTCTGTGCCTGTGTGGGTGCGTGTGTTTCTGTGCCTGTGTGTGGGTGCGTGTGTTTCTGTGCCTGTGTGTGTGTGCGTGTGTTTCTGTGCCTGTGTGTGTGTGCGTGTGTTTCTGTGCCTGTGTGTGTGTGCGTGTGTTTCTGTGCCTGTGTTTCTGTGCGTGTGTGTTTCTGTGCCTGTGTGTGTGTTTCTGTGCCTGTGTGTTTCTGTGCCTGTGTGTTTCTGTGCCTGTGTGTTTCTGTGCCTGTGTGTTTCTGTGCCTGTGTGTTTCTGTGCCTGTGTGTTTCTGTGCCTGTGTGTTTCTGTGCCTGTGTGTTTCTGTGCCTGTGTGTTTCTGTGCGTGTGTGTTTCTGTGCGTGTGTGTTTCTGTGCGTGTGTGTTTCTGTGCGTGTGTGTTTCTGTGCGTGTGTGTTTCTGTGCGTGTGTGTTTCTGTGCGTGTGTGTTTCTGTGCGTGTGTGTTTCTGTGCGTGTGTGTTTCTGTGCGCGTGTGTTTCTGTGCGTGGGTGTTTCTGTGCGCGGGTGTTTCTGTGCGCGGGTGTTTATGTGCGTGGGTGTTTCTGTGCGCGGGTGTTTCTGTGCGCGGGTGTTTCTGTGCGCGGGTGTTTCTGTGCCTGTGTGGGTGTTTCTGTGCCTGTGTGGGTGCGGGTGTTTCTGTGCCTGTGTGGGTGCGTGTGTTTCTGTGCCTGTGTGGGTGCGTGTGTTTCTGTGCCTGTGTGGGTGCGTGTGTTTCTGTGCCTGTGTGGGTGCGTGTGTTTCTGTGCCTGTGTGGGTGCGTGAGTTTCTGTGCCTGTGTGGGTGCGTGTGTTTCTGTGCCTGTGTGGGTGCGTGTGTTTCTGTGCGGGTGTTTCTGTGTTTCTGTGCCTGTGTGGGTGCGTGTGTTTCTGTGCCTGTGTGGGTGCGTGTGTTTCTGTGCCTGTGTGGGTGCGTGTTTCTGTGCCTGTGTGGGTGCGTGTGTTTCTGTGCCTGTGCATGTGTTTCTGTTCCTGTGCGTGTGTTTCTGTGCCTGTGCGTGTGTTTCTGTGCCTGTGCGCGTGTTTCTGTGCCTGTGCACGTGTTTCTGTGCCTGTGCGCGTGTTTCTGTGCCTGTGCGTGTGTTTCTGTGCCTGTGCGCGTGTTTCTGTGCCTGTGCATGTGTGCGCGTGTTTCTGTGCCTGTGCGTGTGTGCGCGTGTTTCTGTGCCTGTGCGTGTGTGCGCGTGTTTCTGTGCCTGTGCGTGTGTGCGCGTGTTTCTGTGCCTGTGCGTGTGTGCGCGTGTTTCTGTGCCTGTGCGTGTGTGCGCGTGTTTCTGTGCCTGTGCGTGTGTGCGCGTGTTTCTGTGCCTGTGCGTGTGTGCGCGTGTTTCTGAGCCTGTGCGTGTGTGCGCGTGTTTCTGTGCCTGTGCGTGTGTGTGTGTGTGTTTCTGTGCCTGTGCGTGTGTGTGTGTGTGTTTCTGTGCCTGTGCGTGTGTGCGTTTCTGTGCCTGTGCGTGTGTGCGCGTGTTTCTGTGCCTGTGCGTGTGCGCGTGTTTCTGTGCCTGTGCGTGTGCGCGTGTTTCTGTGCCTGTGCGTGTGCGTGTGTTTCTGTGCCTGTGCGTGTGTGCGCGTGTTTCTGTGCCTGTGCGTGTGTGCGCGTGTTTCTGTGCCTGTGCGCGTGTGCGCGTGTTTCTGTGCCTGTGCGCGTGTGCACGTCTTTCTGTGCCTGTGCGTGTGTGCGCGTGTTTCTGTGCCTGTGCGTGTGTGTGCGTGTTTCTGTGCCTGTGCGTGTGTGCGCGTGTTTCTGTGCCTGTGCGTGTGTGCGCGTGTTTCTGTGCCTGTGCGTGTGTGCGCGTGTTTCTGTGCCTGTGTGTGTGTGCGTGTGTTTCTGTGCCTGTGTGTGTGTGTGTGTGTGTGTGTTTCTGTGCCTGTGTGTGTGTGTGTGTTTCTGTGCCTGTGTGTGTGTGTGTGTGTGTGTGTGTGTTTCTGTGCCTGTGTGTGTGTGTGTGTGTTTCTGTGCTTGTGTTTCTGTGCGTGTGTGTTTCTGTGCCTGTGTGTGTGTTTCTGTGCCTGTGTGTTTCTGTGCCTGTGTGTTTCTGTGCCTGTGTGTTTCTGTGCCTGTGTGTTTCTGTGCCTGTGTGTTTCTGTGCCTGTGTGTTTCTGTGCGTGTGTGTTTCTGTGCGTGTGTGTTTCTGTGCGTGTGTGTTTCTGTGCGTGTGTGTTTCTGTGCGCGTGTGTTTCTGTGCGCGGGTGTTTCTGTGCGCGGGTGTTTCTGTGCGCGGGTGTTTCTGTGCGCGGGCGTTTCTGTGCGCGGGTGTTTATGTGCGCGGGTGTTTATGTGCGCGGGTGTTTCTGTGCGCGGGTGTTTCTGTGCTCGGGTGTTTCTGTGCGCGGGTGTTTCTGTGCGCGGGTGTTTCTGTGCCTGTGTGGGTGTTTCTGTGCCTGTGTGGGTGCGGGTGTTTCTGTGCCTGTGTGGGTGCGTGTGTTTCTGTGCCTGTGTGGGTGCGTGTGTTTCTGTGCATGTGTGGGTGCGTGTGTTTCTGTGCCTGTGTGGGTGCGTGAGTTTCTGTGCCTGTGTCGGTGCGTGTGTTTCTGTGCCTGTGTGGGTGCGTGTGTTTCTGTGCGGGTGTTTCTGTGTTTCTGTGCCTGTGTGGGTGTGTGTGTTTCTGTGCCTGTGTGGGTGCGTGTGTTTCTGTGCCTGTGTGGGTGCGTGTTTCTGTGCCTGTGTGGGTGCGTGTGTTTCTGTGCCTGTGCATGTGTTTCTGTTCCTGTGCGTGTGTTTCTGTGCCTGTGCGTGTGTTTCTGTGCCTGTGCGCGTGTTTCTGTGCCTGTGCACGTGTTTCTGTGCCTGTGCGCGTGTTTCTGTGCCTGTGCGCGTGTTTCTGTGCCTGTGCGCGTGTTTCTGTGCCTGTGCGCGTGTTTCTGTGCCTGTGCGTGTGTGCGCGTGTTTCTGTGCCTGTGCGTGTGTGCGCGTGTTTCTGTGCCTGTGCGTGTGTGCGCGTGTTTCTGTGCCTGTGCGTGTGTGCGCGTGTTTCTGTGCCTGTGCGTGTGTGCGCGTGTTTCTGTGCCTGTGCGTGTGTGCGCGTGTTTCTGAGCCTGTGTGTGTGTGCGCGTGTTTCTGTGCCTGTGCGTGTGAGTGTGTGTGTTTCTGTGCCTGTGCGTGTGTGTGTGTGTTTCTGTGCCTGTGTGTGTGTGTGTTTCTGTGCCTGTGCGTGTGTGCGTTTCTGTGCCTGTGCGTGTGTGCGCGTGTTTCTGTGCCTGTGCGTGTGCGCGTGTTTCTGTGCCTGTGCGTGTGCGTGTGTTTCTGTGCCTGTGCGTGTGTGCGCGTGTTTCTGTGCCTGTGCGTGTGTGCGCGTGTTTCTGTGCCTGTGCGTGTGTGCGCGTGTTTCTGTGCCTGTGCGTGTGTGCACGTCTTTCTGTGCCTGTGCGTGTGTGCGCGTGTTTCTGTGCCTGTGCGTGTGTGTGCGTGTTTCTGTGCCTGTGCGTGTGTGCGCGTGTTTCTGTGCCTGTGCGTGTGTGCGCGTGTTTCTGTGCCTGTGCGTGTGTGCGCGTGTTTCTGTGCCTGTGCGTGTGTGCGTGTGTTTCTGTGCCTGTGTGTGTGTGTGTGTGTGTGTGTTTCTGTGCCTGTGTGTGTGTGTGTGTGTTTCTGTGCCTGTGTGTGTGTGTGTGTGTGTGTGTGTGTGTGTGTGTTTCTGTGCCTGTGTGTGTGTGTGTGTGTTTCTGTGCCTGTGTGTGTGTGTGTGTGTGTGTTTCTGTGCCTGTGTGTGTGTGTGTGTGTTTCTGTGCCTGTGTGTGTGTGTGTGTGTGTTTCTGTGCCTGTGTGTGTGTGTGTGTGTGTTTCTGTGCCTGTGTGTGTGTCTGTGTTTCTGTGCGTGTGTGTGTGTCTGTGTTTCTGTGCCTGTGTGTGTGTCTGTGTTTCTGTGCCTGTGTGTGTGTGTGTCTGTGTTTCTGTGCCTGTGTGTGTGTGTGTCTGTGTTTCTGTGCCTGTGTGTGTGTGTGTGTGTGTTTCTGTGCCTGTGTGTGTGTGTGTGTGTGTTTCTGTGCCTGTGTGTGTGTGTGTGTGTGTGTCTGTTTCTGTGCCTGTGTGTGTGTGTGTGTGTGTTTCTGTGCCTGTGTGTGTGTGTGTGTTTCTGTGCCTGTGTGTGTGCGTGTGTGTGTGTTTCTGTGCCTGTGTGTGTGTGTGTGTGTTTCTGTGCCTGTGTGTGTGTGTGTGTGTGTGTGTGTGTTTCTGTGCCTGTGTGTGTGTGTGTTTCTGTGCCTGTGTGTGTGTGTGTGTTTCTGTGCCTGTGTGTGTGTGTGTGTGTTTCTGTGCCTGTGTGTGTGTGTGTGTTTCTGTGCCTGTGTGTGTGTGTGTTTCTGTGCCTGTGTGTGTGTGTGTTTCTGTGCCTGTGTGTGTGTTTCTGTGCCTGTGTGTGTGTTTCTGTGCCTGTGTGTGTGTTTCTGTGCCTGTGTGTGTGTGTGTTTCTGTGCCTGTGTGTGTGTGTGTTTCTGTGCCTGTGTGTGTGTGTTTCTGTGCCTGTGTGTGTGTGTGTTTCTGTGCCTGTGTGTGTGTGTGTGTGTGTGTGTGTTTCTGTGCCTGTGTGTGTGTGTGTGTGTTTCTGTGCCTGTGTGTGTGTGTGTGTGTGTGTGTTTCTGTGCCTGTGTGTGTGTGTGTGTGTTTCTGTGCCTGTGTGTGTGTGTGTGTTTCTGTGCCTGTGTGTGTGTGTGTGTTTCTGTGCCTGTGTGTGTGTGTGTTTCTGTGCCTGTGTGTGTGTGTGTTTCTGTGCCTGTGTGGGTGTGTGTTTCTGTGCCTGTGTGTGTGTGTGTGTTTCTGTGCCTGTGTGTGTGTGTGTGTTTCTGTGCCTGTGTGTGTGTGTGTGTGTGTTTCTGTGCCTGTGTGTGTGTGTGTGTGTTTCTGTGCCTGTGTGTGTGTGTGTGTGTTTCTGTGCCTGTGTGTGTGTGTGCGTTTCTGTGCCTGTGTGTGTGTTTCTGTGCCTGTTTGTGTGTTTCTGTGCCTGTGTGTGTGTTTCTGTGCCTGCGTGTGTGTTTCTGTGCCTGTGTGTGTGTGTGTTTCTGTGCCTGTGTGTGTGTGTTTCTGTGCCTGTGTGTGTGTGTTTCTGTGCCTGTGTGTGTGTGTTTCTGTGCCTGTGTGTGTGTTTCTGTGTTTCTGTGCCTTTGTGTGTGTGTGTGTGTGTTTCTGTGCCTGTGTGTGTGTGTGTGTTTCTGTGCCTGTGTGTGTGTGTGTGTGTGTGTTTCTGTGCCTCTGTGTGTGTGTGTGTGTTTTTCTGTGCCTGTGTGTGTGTGTGTGTGTGTTTCTGTGCCTGTGTGTGTGTGTGTGTTTCTGTGCCTGTGTGTGTGTGTGTGTGTTTCTGTGCCTGTGTGTGTGTGTGTGTTTCTGTGCCTGTGTGTGTGTGTGTGTTTCTGTGCGTGTGTGTGTGTGTGTTTCTGTGCCTGTGTGTGTGTGTTTCTGTGCCTGTGTGTGTTTCTGTGCCTGTGTGTGTGTGTGTGTTTCTGTGCCTGTGTGTGTGTGTGTGTGTGTGTGTGCGTGTGTGTTTCTGTGCCTGTGTGTGTGTGTTTCTGTGCCTGTGTGTGTGTGTGTGTGTGTTTCTGTGCCTGTGTGTGTGTTTCTGTGCCTGTGTGTGTGTGTGTGTGTGTGTGTGTGTGTTTCTGTGCCTGTGTGTGTGTGTGTGTGTGTGTGTGTGTGTGTGTTTCTGTGCCTGTGTGTGTGTGTGTGTGTGTTTCTGTGCCTGTGTGTCTGTGTGTGTGTTTCTGTGCCTGTGTGTGTGTGTGTGTGTGTGTTTCTGTGCGTGTGTGTGTGTATGTGTTTCTGTGCGTGTGTGTGTGTGTGTTTCTGTGCGTGTGTGTGTGTGTATGTGTTTCTGTGCCTGTGTGTGTGTGTGTGTTTCTGTGCCTGTGTGTGTGTGTGTGTTTCTGTGCCTGTGTGTGTGTGTGTGTGTGTTTCTGTGCCTGTGTGTGTGTGTTTCTGTGCCTGTGCGTGTGTGTGTGTGTTTCTGTGCGTGTGTGTGTGTGTTTCTGTGCGTGTGTGTGTGTGTTTCTGTGCGTGTGTGTGTTTCTGTGCCTGTGTGTGTGTGTGTTTCTGTGCCTGTGTGTGTGTGTGTTTCTGTGCCTATGTGTGTGTGTGTGTTTCTGTGCCTGTGTGTGTGTGTGTGTCACTGTGCCTGTGTGTGTGTGTGTGTTTCTGTGCCTGTGTGTGTGTGTGTGTTTCTGTGCCTGTGTGTGTGTGTGTGTTTCTGTGCCTGTGTGTGTGTTTCTGTGCCTGTTTGTGTGTTTCTGTGCCTGTGTGTGTGTTTCTGTGCCTGTGTGTTTGTTTCTGTGCCTGTGTGTGTGTGTGTTTCTGTGCCTGCGTGTGTGTGTTTCTGTGCCTGTGTGTGTGTGTTTCTGAGCCTGTGTGTGTGTTTCTGTGTTGCTGTGCCTTTGTGTGTGTGTGTGTTTCTGTGCCTGTGTGTGTGTGTGTGTGTTTCTGTGCCTGTGTGTGTGTGTGTTTCTATGCCTGTGTGTGTGTGTGTGTTTCTGTGCCTGTGTGTGTGTGTGTTTCTGTGCCTGTGTGTGTGTGTGTTTCTGTGCCTATGTGTGTGTGTGTGTTTCTGTGCCTGTGTGTGTGTGTGTGTCACTGTGCCTGTGTGTGTGTGTGTGTTTCTGTGCCTGTGTGTGTGTGTGTGTTTCTGTGCCTGTGTGTGTGTGTGTGTTTCTGTGCCTGTGTGTGTGTTTCTGTGCCTGTTTGTGTGTTTCTCTGCCTGTGTGTGTGTTTCTGTGCCTGTGTGTTTGTTTCTGTGCCTGTGTGTGTGTGTGTTTCTGTGCCTGCGTGTGTGTGTTTCTGTGCCTGTGTGTGTGTGTTTCTGAGCCTGTGTGTGTGTTTCTGTGTTGCTGTGCCTTTGTGTGTGTGTGTGTTTCTGTGCCTGTGTGTGTGTGTGTGTGTTTCTGTGCCTGTGTGTGTGTGTGTGTGTTTCTGTGCCTGTGTGTGTGTGTGTGTGTTTCTGTGCCTGTGTGTGTGTGTGTGTGTGTTTCTGTGCCTGTGTGTGTGTGTGTGTTTCTCTGCCTGTGTGTGTGTGTGTTTCTGTGCCTGTGTGTGTGTGTTTCTGTGCCTGTGTGTGTGTGTGTGTGTGCGTTTCTGTGCCTGTGTATGTGTGTGTGTTTCTGTGCCTGTGTGTGTGTGTGTGTGTGTGTTTCTGTGCCTGTGTGTGTGTGTGTGTGTGTGTTTCTGTGCCTGTGTGTGTGTGTGTGTTTCTGTGCCTGTGTGTGTGTGTGTGTGTGTTTCTGTGCCTGTGCCTGTGTGTGTTCTGTGCCTGTGTGTGTGTGTGTGTGTTTCTGTGCCTGTGTGTGTGTGTTTCTGTGCCTGTGTGTGTGTGTTTCTGTGCCTGTGTGTGTGTTTCTGTGCCTGTGTGTGTTTCTGTGCCTCTGTGTGTGTGTTTCTGTGCCTGTGTGTGTGTGTTTCTGTGCCTGTGTGTGTGTGTTTCTGTGCCTGTGTGTGTGTTTCTGTGCCTGTGTGTGTGTTTCTGTGCCTGTGTGTGTGTGTGTGTTTCTGTGCCTGTGTGTGTGTGTTTCTGTGCCTGTGCGTGTGTTTCTGTGCCTGTGTGTGTGTGTTTCTGTGCCTGTGTGTGTGTGTTTCTGTGCCTGTGTGTGTGTGTTTCTGTGCCTGTGTGTGTGTTTCTGTGCCTGTGTGTGTGTGTTTCTGTGTGTGTGTGTGTGTGTTTCTGTTCATGTGTGTGTGTGTTTCTGTGTCTGTGTGTGTGTGTTTCTGTGCCTGTGTGTGTGTGTGTTTCTGTGCCTGTGTGTGTGTATGTGTTTCTGTGCGTGTGTGTGTGCATGTGTTTCTGTGCGTGTGTGTGTTTGTGTTTCTGTGCCTGTGTGTGTGTGTGTTTCTGTGCCTGTGTGTGTGTGTGTTTCTGTGCCTGTGTGTGTGTGTGTTTCTGTGCCTGTGTGTGTGTGTGTTTCTGTGCCTGTGTGTGTGTTTCTGTGCCTGTGAGTGTGTTTCTGTGCCTGTGTGTGTGTATCTGTGCCTGTGTGTGTTTCTGTGCCTGTTTGTGTGTGTGTGTGTGTGTGTTTCTGTGCCTGTGTGTGTGTGTGTTTCTGTGCCTGTGTGTGTGTGTGTTTCTGTGCCTGTGTGTCTGTTTCTGTGCCTGTGTGTGTGCGTCTTTCTGTGCCTGTGTGTGTGTGTGTTTCTGTGCCTGTGTGTGTGTGTTTCTGTGCCTGTGTGTGTGTGTGTGTTTTTCTGTGCCTGTGTGTGTGTGTGTGTGTGTGTTTCTGTGCCTGTGTGTGTGTGTGTGTGTTTCTGTGCCTGTGTGTGTGTGTATGTGTTTCTGTGCGTGTGTGTGTGTTTCTGTGCCTGTGTGCGTGTGTGTGTGTTTCTGTGCGTGTGTGTGTGTTTCTGTGCGTGTGTGTGTGTTTCTGTGCGTGTGTGTGTGTGTTTCTGTGCCTGTGTGTGTGTTTCTGTGCCTGTGTGTGTGTGTTTCTGTGCCTGTGTGTGTGTGTGTTTCTGTGCCTGTGTGTGTGTGTGTGTGTGTTTCTGTGCCTGTGTGTGTCTGTGTTTCTGTGCCTGTGTGTGTGTGTGTGTTTCTGTGCCTGTGTGTGTGTGTGTGCTTCTGTGCCTGTGTGTGTATGTGTGTTTCTGTGCCTGTGTGTGTGTGTGTGTTTCTGTGCCTGTGTGTGTGTGTGTGTTTCTGTGCCTGTGTGTGTGTGTGTTTCTGTGCCTGTGTGTGTGTGTGTGTTTCTGTGCCTGTGTGTGTGTGTGTTTCTGTGCGTGTGTGTGTGTGTATGTGTTTCTGTGCCTGTGTGTGTGTGTGTGTTTCTGTGCCTGTGTGTGTGTGTGTGTTTCTGTGCCTGTGTGTGTGTGTGTGTGTTTCTGTGCCTGTGTGTGTGTGTTTCTGTGCCTGTGCGTGTGTGTGTTTCTGTGCCTGTGTGTGTGTTTCTGTGCCTGTGTGTGTGTGTGTGTTTCTGTGCCTGTGTGTGTGTGTTTCTGTGCCTGTGCGTGTGTTTCTGTGCCTGTGTGTGTTTCTGTGCCTGTGTGTGTGTGTTTCTGTGCCTGTGTGTGTGTGTTTCTGTGCCTGTGTGTGTGTTTCTGTGCCTGTGTGTGTGTGTTTCTGTGTGTGTGTGTGTGTGTTTCTGTTCATGTGTGTGTGTGTTTCTGTGTCTGTGTGTGTGTGTTTCTGTGCGTGTGTGTGTGTTTCTATGCGTGTGTGTGTTTCTGTGCCTGTGTGTGTGTGTGTTTCTGTGCCTGTGTGTGTGTGTGTTTCTGTGCCTATGTGTGTGTGTGTGTTTCTGTGCCTGTGTGTGTGTGTGTGTTACTGTGCCTGTGTGTGTGTGTGTGTTTCTGTGCCTGTGTGTGTGTGTGTGTTTCTGTGCCTGTGTGTGTGTGTGTGTTTCTGTGCCTGTGTGTGTGTTTCTGTGCCTGTTTGTGTGTGTGTGTGTGTTTCTGTGCCTGTGTGTGTGTGTGTGTTACTGTGCCTGTGTGTGTGTGTGTGTTTCTGTGCCTGTGTGTGTGTGTGTGTTTCTGTGCCTGTGTGTGTGTGTGTGTGTGTTTCTGTGCCTGTGTGTGTGTGTGTGTGTTTCTGTGCCTGTGTGTGTGTGTGTGTGTGTTTCTGTGCCTGTGTGTGTGTGTGTGTGTTTCTCTGCCTGTGTGTGTGTGTGTTTCTGTGCCTGTGTGTGTGTGTTTCTGTGCCTGTGTGTGTGTGTGTGTGTGCGTTTCTGTGCCTGTGTATGTGTGTGTGTTTCTGTGCCTGTGTGTGTGTGTGTGTGTGTGTGTGTTTCTGTGCCTGTGTGTGTGTGTGTGTGTGTTTCTGTGCCTGTGTGTGTGTGTGTGTTTCTGTGCCTGTGTGTGTGTGTGTGTGTGTTTCTGTGCCTGTGCCTGTGTGTGTTCTGTGCCTGTGTGTGTGTGTGTGTGTTTCTGTGCCTGTGTGTGTGTGTTTCTGTGCCTGTGTGTGTGTGTTTCTGTGCCTGTGTGTGTGTTTCTGTGCCTGTGTGTGTTTCTGTGCCTCTGTGTGTGTGTTTCTGTGCCTGTGTGTGTGTGTTTCTGTGCCTGTGTGTGTGTGTTTCTGTGCCTGTGTGTGTGTTTCTGTGCCTGTGTGTGTGTTTCTGTGCCTGTGTGTGTGTGTGTGTTTCTGTGCCTGTGTGTGTGTGTTTCTGTGCCTGTGCGTGTGTTTCTGTGCCTGTGTGTGTGTGTTTCTGTGCCTGTGTGTGTGTGTTTCTGTGCCTGTGTGTGTGTGTTTCTGTGCCTGTGTGTGTGTTTCTGTGCCTGTGTGTGTGTGTTTCTGTGTGTGTGTGTGTGTGTGTTTCTGTTCATGTGTGTGTGTGTTTCTGTGTCTGTGTGTGTGTGTTTCTGTGCCTGTGTGTGTGTGTGTTTCTGTGCCTGTGTGTGTGTATGTGTTTCTGTGCGTGTGTGTGTGCATGTGTTTCTGTGCGTGTGTGTGTTTGTGTTTCTGTGCCTGTGTGTGTGTGTTTCTGTGCCTGTGTGTGTGTGTGTTTCTGTGCCTGTGTGTGTGTGTGTTTCTGTGCCTGTGTGTGTGTGTGTTTCTGTGCCTGTGTGTGTGTTTCTGTGCCTGTGAGTGTGTTTCTGTGCCTGTGTGTGTGTATCTGTGCCTGTGTGTGTTTCTGTGCCTGTTTGTGTGTGTGTGTGTGTGTGTTTCTGTGCCTGTGTGTGTGTGTGTTTCTGTGCCTGTGTGTGTGTGTGTTTCTGTGCCTGTGTGTCTGTTTCTGTGCCTGTGTGTGTGTGTCTTTCTGTGCCTGTGTGTGTGTGTGTTTCTGTGCCTGTGTGTGTGTGTTTCTGTGCCTGTGTGTGTGTGTTTCTGTGCCTGTGTGTGTGTGTTTCTGTGCCTGTGTGTGTGTGTGTGTTTTTCTGTGCCTGTGTGTGTGTGTGTGTGTGTGTTTCTGTGCCTGTGTGTGTGTGTGTGTGTTTCTGTGCCTGTGTGTGTGTGTGTATGTGTTTCTGTGCCTGTGTGTGTGTGTATGTGTTTCTGTGCGTGTGTGTGTGTTTCTGTGCCTGTGTGCGTGTGTGTGTGTTTCTGTGCGTGTGTGTGTGTTTCTGTGCGTGTGTGTGTGTTTCTGTGCGTGTGTGTGTGTGTTTCTGTGCCTGTGTGTGTGTTTCTGTGCCTGTGTGTGTGTGTTTCTGTGCCTGTGTGTGTGTGTGTTTCTGTGCCTGTGTGTGTGTGTGTGTGTGTGTTTCTGTGCCTGTGTGTGTGTGTGTTTCTGTGCCTGTGTGTGTGTTTCTGTGTTTCTGTGCCTGTGTGTGTGTGTGTGTTTCTGTGCCTGTGTGTGTGTGTGTGCTTCTGTGCCTGTGTGTGTATGTGTGTTTCTGTGCCTGTGTGTGTGTGTGTGTTTCTGTGCCTGTGTGTGTGTGTGTGTTTCTGTGCCTGTGTGTGTGTGTGTTTCTGTGCCTGTGTGTGTGTGTGTGTTTCTGTGCCTGTGTGTGTGTGTGTTTCTGTGCGTGTGTGTGTGTGTATGTGTTTCTGTGCCTGTGTGTGTGTGTGTGTTTCTGTGCCTGTGTGTGTGTGTGTGTTTCTGTGCCTGTGTGTGTGTGTGTGTGTGTTTCTGTGACTGTGTGTGTGTGTTTCTGTGCCTGTGCGTGTGTGTGTTTCTGTGCCTGTGTGTGTGTTTCTGTGCCTGTGTGTGTGTGTGTGTTTCTGTGCCTGTGTGTGTTTGTTTCTGTGCCTGTGCGTGTGTTTCTGTGCCTGTGTGTGTTTCTGTGCCTGTGTGTGTGTGTTTCTGTGCCTGTGTGTGTGTGTTTCTGTGCCTGTGTGTGTGTTTCTGTGCCTGTGTGTGTGTGTTTCTGTGTGTGTGTGTGTGTGTGTTTCTGTTCATGTGTGTGTGTGTTTCTGTGTCTGTGTGTGTGTGTTTCTGTGCGTGCGTGTGTGTGTTTCTATGCGTGTGTGTGTTTCTGTGCCTGTGTGTGTGTGTGTTTCTGTGCCTGTGTGTGTGTGTGTTTCTGCGCCTATGTGTGTGTGTGTGTTTCTGTGCCTGTGTGTGTGTGTGTGTTACTGTGCCTGTGTGTGTGTGTGTGTTTCTGTGCCTGTGTGTGTGTGTGTGTTTCTGTGCCTGTGTGTGTGTGTGTGTTTCTGTGCCTGTGTGTGTGTGTGTGTTTCTGTGCCTGTGTGTGTGTTTCTGTGCCTGTTTGTGTGTTTCTGTGCCTGTGTGTGTGTTTCTGTGCCTGTGTGTTTGTTTCTGTGCCTGTGTGTGTGTGTGTTTCTGTGCCTGTGTGTGTGTGTTTCTGTGCCTGTGTGTGTGTGTTTCTGAGCCTGTGTGTGTGTTTCTGTGTTTCTGTGCCTTTGTGTGTGTGTGTGTTTCTGTGCCTGTGTGTGTGTGTGTGTGTTTCTGTGCCTGTGTGTGTGTGTGTGTGTGTTTCTGTGCCTGTGTGTGTGTGTGTGTGTTTCTGTGCCTGTGTGTGTGTGTGTGTGTGTTTCTGTGCCTGTGTGTGTGTGTGTGTGTTTCTCTGCCTGTGTGTGTGTGTGTGTGTTTCTGTGCCTGTGTGTGTGTGTTTCTGTGCCTGTGTGTGTGTGTGTGTGTGCGCGTTTCTGTGCCTGTGTATGTGTGTGTGTTTCTGTGCCTGTGTGTGTGTGTGTGTGTGTGTTTCTGTGCCTGTGTGTGTGTGTGTGTGTGTGTTTCTGTGCCTGTGTGTGTGTGTGTGTTTCTGTGCCTGTGTGTGTGTGTGTGTGTGTTTCTGTGCCTGTGCCTGTGTGTGTTCTGTGCCTGTGTGTGTGTGTGTGTGTTTCTGTGCCTGTGTGTGTGTGTTTCTGTGCCTGTGTGTGTGTTTCTGTGCCTGTGTGTGTTTCTGTGCCTGTGTGTGTGTGTTTCTGTGCCTGTGTGTGTGTGTTTCTGTGCCTGTGTGTGTGTGTTTCTGTGCCTGTGTGTGTGTTTCTGTGCCTGTGTGTGTGTTTCTGTGCCTGTGTGTGTGTGTGTGTTTCTGTGCCTGTGTGTGTGTGTTTCTGTGCCTGTGCGTGTGTTTCTGTGCCTGTGTGTGTTTCTGTGCCTGTGTGTGTGTGTTTCTGTGCCTGTGTGTGTGTGTTTCTGTGCCTGTGTGTGTGTTTCTGTGCCTGTGTGTGTGTGTTTCTGTGTGTGTGTGTGTGTGTTTCTGTTCATGTGTGTGTGTGTTTCTGTGTCTGTGTGTGTGTGTTTCTGTGCCTGTGTGTGTGTGTGTTTCTGTGCCTGTGTGTGTGTATGTGTTTCTGTGCGTGTGTGTGTGCATGTGTTTCTGTGCGTGTGTGTGTTTGTGTTTCTGTGCGTGTGTGTGTGTATGTGTTTCTGTGCCTGTGTGTGTGTGTGTTTCTGTGCCTGTGTGTGTGTGTGTTTCTGTGCCTGTGTGTGTGTGTGTTTCTGTGCCTGTGTGTGTGTGTGTTTCTGTGCCTGTGTGTGTGTTTCTGTGCCTGTGTGTGTGTTTCTGTGCCTGTGTGTGTGTTTCTGTGCCTGTGTGTGTGTATCTGTGCCTGTGTGTGTTTCTGTGCCTGTTTGTGTGTGTGTGTGTGTGTGTTTCTGTGCCTGTGTGTGTGTGTGTTTCTGTGCCTGTGTGTCTGTTTCTGTGCCTGTGTGTGTGTGTCTTTCTGTGCCTGTGTGTGTGTGTGTTTCTGTGCCTGTGTGTGTGTTTCTGTGCCTGTGTGTGTGTGTGTGTTTTTCTGTGCCTGTGTGTGTGTGTGTGTGTGTTTCTGTGCCTGTGTGTGTGTGTGTGTGTGTGTTTCTGTGCCTGTGTGTGTGTGTGTGTGTTTCTGTGCCTGTGTGTGTGTGTGTATGTGTTTCTGTGCCTGTGTGTGTGTGTATGTGTTTCTGTGCGTGTGTGTGTGTTTCTGTGCCTGTGTGCGTGTGTGTGTGTTTCTGTGCGTGTGTGTGTGTTTCTGTGCGTGTGTGTGTGTTTCTGTGCGTGTGTGTGTGTTTCTGTGCGTGTGTGTGTGTGTTTCTGTGCCTGTGTGTGTGTTTCTGTGCCGGTGTGTGTGTGTTTCTGTGCCTGTGTGTGTGTGTGTTTCTGTGCCTGTGTGTGTGTGTGTGTGTGTTTCTGTGCCTGTGTGTGTGTGTGTTTCTGTGCCTGTGTGTGTGTTTCTGTGTTTCTGTGCCTGTGTGTGTGTGTGTGTTTCTGTGCCTGTGTGTGTGTGTGTGTGTGCTTCTGTGCCTGTGTGTGTATGTGTGTTTCTGTGCCTGTGTGTGTGTGTGTGTTTCTGTGCCTGTGTGTGTGTGTGTTTCTGTGCCTGTGTGTGTGTGTGTTTCTGTGCCTGTGTGTGTGTGTGTGTTTCTGTGCCTGTGTGTGTGTGTGTGTTTCTGTGCCTGTGTGTGTGTGTGTTTCTGTGCCTGTGTGTGTGTGTGTTTCTGTGCCTGTGTGTGTGTATGTGTTTCTGTGCCTGTGTGTGTGTATGTGTTTCTGTGCGTGTGTGTGTGCATGTGTTTCTGTGCGTGTGTGTGTTTGTGTTTCTGTGCGTGTGTGTGTGTATGTGTTTCTGTGCCTGTGTGTGTGTGTGTTTCTGTGCCTGTGTGTGTGTGTGTTTCTGTGCCTGTGTGTGTGTGTGTTTCTGTGCCTGTGTGTGTGTGTGTTTCTGTGCCTGTGTGTGTGTTTCTGTGCCTGTGTGTGTGTTTCTGTGCCTGTGTGTGTGTTTCTGTGCCTGTGTGTGTGTATCTGTGCCTGTGTGTGTTTCTGTGCCTGTTTGTGTGTGTGTGTGTGTGTTTTCTGTGCCTGTGTGTGTGTGTGTTTCTGTGCCTGTGTGTCTGTTTCTGTGCCTGCGTGTGTGTGTCTTTCTGTGCCTGTGTGTGTGTGTGTTTCTGTGCCTGTGTGTGTGTGTTTCTGTGCCTGTGTGTGTGTGTGTGTTTTTCTGTGCCTGTGTGTGTGTGTGTGTGTTTCTGTGCCTGTGTGTGTGTGTGTGTGTGTGTGTTTCTGTGCCTGTGTGTGTGTGTGTGTGTTTCTGTGCCTGTGTGTGTGTGTGTATGTGTTTCTGTGCCTGTGTGTGTGCGTATGTGTTTCTGTGCGTGTGTGTGTGTTTCTGTGCCTGTGTGCGTGTGTGTGTGTTTCTGTGCGTGTGTGTGTGTTTCTGTGCGTGTGTGTGTGTTTCTGTGCGTGTGTGTGTGTGTTTCTGTGCCTGTGTGTGTGTTTCTGTGCCTGTGTGTGTGTGTTTCTGTGCCTGTGTGTGTGTGTGTTTCTGTGCCTGTGTGTGTGTGTGTGTGTGTTTCTGTGCCTGTGTGTGTGTGTGTTTCTGTGCCTGTGTGTGTGTTTCTGTGTTTCTGTGCCTGTGTGTGTGTGTGTGTTTCTGTGCCTGTGTGTGTGTGTGTGTGTGCTTCTGTGCCTGTGTGTGTATGTGTGTTTCTGTGCCTGTGTGTGTGTGTGTGTTTCTGTGCCTGTGTGTGTGTGTGTTTCTGTGCCTGTGTGTGTGTGTGTTTCTGTGCCTGTGTGTGTGTGTGTGTTTCTGTGCCTGTGTGTGTGTGTGTGTGTTTCTGTGCCTGTGTGTGTGTGTGTTTCTGTGCCTGCGTGTGTGTGTGTGTTTCTGTGCCTGTGTGTGTGTTTCTGTGCCTGTGTGTGTGTTTCTGTGCCTGTGTGTGTTTCTGTGCCTGTGTGTGTGTTTCTGTGCGTGTGTGTGTGTGTGTTTCTGTGCGTGTGTGTGTGTTTCTGTGCGTGTGTGTGTGTGTGTGTTTCTGTGCGTGTGTGTGTGTGTTTCTGTGCCCGTGTGTGTGTGTGTGTGTGTGTTTCTGTGCCCGTGTGTGTGTGCGTGTTTCTGTGCCCGTGTGTGTGTGTGTGTTTCTGTGCCCGTGTGTGTGTTTGTGTTTCTGTGCCCATGTGTGTGTGTGTGTTTCTGTGCCCGTGTGTGTGTGTGTGTTTCTGTGCCTGTGTGTGTGTTTCTGTGCCTGTGTGTGTGTTTCTGTGACTGTGTGTGTGTTTCTGTGACTGTGTGTGTGTTTCTGTGACTGTGTGTGTGTTTCTGTGCCTGTGTGTGTTTCTGTGCCTGTGTGTGCGTGTGTGTGTGTGTGTGTTTCTGTGCCTGTGTGTGTGTTTCTGTGCCTGTGTGTGTGTGTTTCTGTGCCTGTGTGTGTGTTTCTGTGCCTGTGTGTGTGTGTTTCTGTGCCTGTGTGTGTGTGTTTCTGTGCCTGTGTGTGTGTGTTTCTGTGCCTTTGTGTGTGTGTTTCTGTGCCTGTGTGTGTGTGTTTCTGTGCCTGTGTGTGTGTGTTTCTGTGCCTGTGTGTGTGTGTTTCTGTGCCTGTGTGTGTGTGTGTGTGTTTCTGTGCCTGTGTGTGTGTGTGTTTCTGTGCCTGTGTGTGTGTGTGTGTTTCTGTGCCTGTGTGTGTGCGCGTGTGTGTTTCTGTGTCCTGTGTGTGTGTGTGTGTGTGTGTGTTTCTGTGCTTGTGTGTGAGTGTGTGTTTCTGTGCCTGTGTGTGTGTGTGTGTTTCTGTGCCTGTGTGTGTGTGTGTGTTTCTGTGCCTGTGTGTGTGTGTGTATGTATTTCTGTGCCTGTGTGTGTGTATGTGTTTCTGTACCTGTGTGTGTGTGTGTGTATGTGTTTCTGTGCGTTTGTGTGTGTATGTGTTTCTGTGCGTGTGTGTGTGTATGTGTTTCTGTGCGTGTGTGTGTGTTTCTGTGCCTGTGTGTGTGTGTGTGTTTCTGTGCCTGTGTGTGTGTGTGTGTTTCTGTGCCTGTGTGTGTGTTTCTGTGCCTGTGTGTGTGTTTCTGTGCCTCTGTGTGTGTTTCTGTGCCTGAGTGTGTGTGTGTGTTTCTGTGCCTGTGTGTGTCTCTTCCTGTGCCTGTGTGTGTGTGTTTCTGTGCCTGTGTGTGTGTGTGTGTGTTTCTGTGCCTGTGTGTGTGTGTTTCTGTGCCTGTGTGTGTGTGTGTTTCTGTGCCTGTGTGTGTGTGTGTTTCTGTACCTGTGAGTGTGTGTGTGTGTGTGTTTCTGTGCCTGTGTGTGTGTGTGTTTCTGTGCCTTTGTGTGTGTGTGTGTTTCTGTGCCTGTGTGTGTGTGTGTGTGTTTCTGTGCCTGTGTGTGTGTGTTTCTGTGCCTGTGTGTGTGTGTGTGTGTGTGTGTGTGTGTGTGTGTTTCTGTGCCTGTGTGTGTGTGTTTCTGTGCCTGTGTGTGTGTGTTTTTGTGCCTGTGTGTGTGTGTGTGTTTCTGTGACTGTGTGTGTGTGTGTTTCTGTGCATGTGTGTGTGTGTGTTTCTGTGCCTGTGTGTGTGTGTGTTTCTGTGCCTGTGTGTGTGTGTTTCTGTGCCTGTGTGTGTGTGTGTTTCTGTGCCTGTGTGTGTGTGTGTGTGTTTCTGTGCCTGTGTGTGTGTGTGTGTGTTTCTGTGCCTGTGTGTGTGTGTGTGTTTCTGTGCCTGTGTGTGTGTGTGTGTTTCTGTGCCTGTGTGTGTGTGTGTGTGTGTGTTTCTGTGCCTGTGTGTGTGTGTGTGTGTGTGTTTCTGTGCCTGTGTGTGTGTGTTTCTGTGCCTGTGTGTGTGTGTGTGTGTGTGTGTGTGTGTGTTTCTGTGCCTGTGTGTGTGTGTTTCTGTGCCTGTGTGTGTGTGTTTCTGTGCCTGTGTGTGTGTGTGTGTTTCTGTG
Organism: Carcharodon carcharias; assembly: GCF_017639515.1. Classification (NCBI taxonomy): domain Eukaryota; kingdom Metazoa; phylum Chordata; class Chondrichthyes; order Lamniformes; family Lamnidae; genus Carcharodon; species Carcharodon carcharias. The sequence continues at coordinate 103,133,456 of NC_054476.1, forward strand.
CCTGTGTGTGTGTGTGTTTCTGTGCCTGTGTGTGTGTGTGTTTCTGTGCATGTTTGTGTGTGTGTTTCTGTGCCTGTGTGTGTGTGTTTCTGTGCCTGTGTGTGTGTGTGTTTCTGTGCCTGTGTGTGTGTGTGTGTTTCTGTGCCTGTGTGTGTGTGTGTGTGTTTCTGTGCCTGTGTGTGTGTGTGTGTTTCTGTGCCTGTGTGTGTGTGTGTGTGTTTCTGTGCCTGTGTGTGTGTGTGTGTTTCTGTGCCTGTGTGTGTGTGTGTGTGTTTCTGTGCCTGTGTGTGTGTGTTTCTGTGCCTGATTGTGTGTGTGTTTTTCTGTGCCTGTGTGTGTGTGTGTGTTTCTGTGCCTGTGTGTGTGTGTGTGTGTTTCTGTGCCTGTGTGTGTGTGTGTGTGTGTTTCTGTGCCTGTGTGTGTGTGTGTGTTTTTCTGTGCCTGTGTGTGTGTGTGTGTGTTTCTGTGCCTGTGTGTGTGTGTGTGTGTGTGTTTCTGTGCGTGTGTGTGTGTGTGTGTTTCTGTGCCTGTGTATGTGTGTTTCTGTGCCTGTGTGTGTGTGTGTGTGTTTCTGTGACTGTGTGTGTGTGTGCGTGTGTTTCTGTGCCTGTGTGTGTGTGTGCGTGTGTTTCTGTGCCTGTGTGTGTGTGTGTGTTTCTGTGCCTGTGTGTGTGTGTTTCTGTTCCTGTGTGCCTGTGTGTGTGTGTGTGTGTGTGTTTCTGTGCCTGTGTGTGTGTGTGTGTGTGTTTCTGTGCCTGTGTGTGTGTTTTTCTGTGCCTGTGTGTGTGTGTGTGTATGTATTTCTGTGCCTGTTTGTGTGTGTGTGTGTGTGTGTTTCTGTGCCTGTGTGTGTGTTTCTGTGCCTGTTTGTGTGTGTTTCTGTGCCTGTGTGTGTGTGTTTCTGTGCCTGTGTGTGTGTGTTTCTGTGCCTTTGTGTGTGTGTTTCTGTGCCTGTGTGTGTGTGTTTCTGTGCCTGTGTGTGTGTGTGTGTGTGTGTTTCTGTGCCTGTGTGTGTGTGTGTTTCTGTGCCTGTGTGTGTGTGTGTGTTTCTGTGCCTGTGTGTGTGCGCGTGTGTGTTTCTGTGTCCTGTGTGTGTGTGTGTGTGTGTGTGTTTCTGTGCTTGTGTGTGAGTGTGTGTTTCTGTGCCTGTGTGTGTGTGTGTGTTTCTGTGCCTGTGTGTGTGTGTGTGTTTCTGTGCCTGTGTGTGTGTGTGTATGTGTTTCTGTGCCTGTGTGTGTGTGTGTATGTGTTTCTGTACCTGTGTGTGTGTGTGTGTATGTGTTTCTGTGCGTGTGTGTGTGTATGTGTTTCTGTGCGTGTGTGTGTGTGTGTTTCTGTGCCTGTGTGTGTGTGTGTGTTTCTGTGCCTGTGTGTGTGTGTGTGTTTCTGTGCCTGTGTGTGTGTTTCTGTGCCTGTGTGTGTGTTTCTGTGCCTGAGTGTGTTTCTGTGCCTGTGTGTGTGTGTGTGTTTCTGTGCCTGTGTGTGTCTCTTCCTGTGCCTGTGTGTGTGTGTTTCTGTGCCTGTGTGTGTGTGTGTGTGTTTCTGTGCCTGTGTGTGTGTGTGTGTGTGTTTCTGTGCCTGTGTGTGTGTGTTTCTGTGCCTGTGTGTGTGTGTGTTTCTGTGCCTGTGTGTGTGTGTGTTTCTGTACCTGTGAGTGTGTGTGTGTGTGTGTTTCTGTGCCTGTGTGTGTGTGTGTTTCTGTGCCTTTGTGTGTGTGTGTGTTTCTGTGCCTGTGTGTGTGTGTGTGTGTTTCTGTGCCTGTGTGTGTGTGTTTCTGTGCCTGTGTGTGTGTGTGTGTGTGTGTGTGTGTGTTTCTGTGCCTGTGTGTGTGTGTGTTTCTGTGCCTTTGTGTGTGTGTGTGTTTCTGTGCCTGTGTGTGTGTGTGTGTGTTTCTGTGCCTGTGTGTGTGTGTTTCTGTGCCTGTGTGTGTGTGTGTGTGTGTGTGTGTTTCTGTGCCTGTGTGTGTGTGTTTCTGTGCCTGTGTGTGTGTGTTTTTGTGCCTGTGTGTGTGTGTGTGTGTGTTTCTGTGACTGTGTGTGTGTGTGTTTCTGTGCCTGTGTGTGTGTGTGTTTCTGTGCATGTGTGTGTGTGTGTTTCTGTGCCTGTGTGTGTGTGTGTGTTTCTGTGCCTGTGTGTGTGTGTGTGTTTCTGTGCCTGTGTGTGTGTGTGTGTTTCTGTGCCTGTGTGTGTGTGTGTGTTTCTGTGCCTGTGTGTGTGTGTTTCTGTGCCTGATTGTGTGTGTGTTTTTCTGTGCCTGTGTGTGTGTGTGTGTGTTTCTGTGCCTGTGTGTGTGTGTGTGTGTGTTTCTGTGCCTGTGTGTGTGTGTGTGTGTGTTTCTGTGCCTGTGTGTGTGTGTGTGTGTTTCTGTGCCTGTGTGTGTGTGTGTGTGTGTGTTTCTGTGCGTGTGTGTGTGTGTGTGTGTTTCTGTGCCTGTGTATGTGATTTTCTGTGCCTGTGTGTGTGTGTGTGTGTTTCTGTGCCTGTGTGTGTGTGTGTGTGTTTCTGTGCGTGTGTGTGTGTGTGTGTTTCTGTGCCTGTGTATGTGTGTTTCTGTGCCTGTGTGTGTGTGTGTGTGTTTCTGTGACTGTGTGTGTGTGTGCGTGTGTTTCTGTGCCTGTGTGTGTGTGTGTGTGTGTTTCTGTGCCTGTGTGTGTGTGTGTGTTTCTGTGCCTGTGTGTGTGTGTTTCTGTTCCTGTGTGCCTGTGTGTGTGTGTGTGTGTGTTTCTGTGCCTGTGTGTGTGTGTGTGTGTTTCTGTGCCTGTGTGTGTGTTTTTCTGTGCCTGTGTGTGTGTGTGTGTATTTCTGTGCCTGTTTGTGTGTGTGTGTGTGTGTGTTTCTGTGCCTGTGCGTGTGTGTTTCTGTTTATGTGTGTGTGTGTGTGTGCGCGTCTGTGTTTCTGTGCCTGTGTGTGTGTGTGTGTGTGTTTCTGTGCCTGTGTGTGTGTGTGTGTTTCTGTGCCTGTGTGTGTGTGTGTGTTTCTGTGCCTGTGTGTCTGTGTTTGTTTCTGTGCCTGTGGATGTGTGTTTATGTGCCTGTTTGTGTTTCTGTGCCTGTGTGTGTTTCTGTGCCTGTGTGTGTGTGTGTATGTTTCTGTGCCTGTGTGTGTGTGTGTGTGTGTGTGTGTGTGTTTCTGTGCCTGTGTCTGTGTGTTTCTGTTCCTGTGTGTGTGTATGTGTGTGTGTGTGTGTTTCTGTGCCTGTGTGTGTGTGTGTGTGTGTTTCTGTGCCTGTGTGTGTGTGTGTGTGTTTCTGTGCCTGTGTGTGTGTGTGTGTGTGTGTGTGTGTGTGTGCGCGTGTGTGTTTCTGTGCCTGTGTGTGTGTGTGTGTTTCTGTGCCTGTGTGTGTGTGTGTGTGTGTTTCTGTGCCTGTGTGTGTGTGTGTGTTTCTGTGCCTGTGTGTGTGTGTGTGTTTCTGTGCCTGTGTGTGTGTGTGTGTTTCTGTGCCTGTGTGTGTGTGTGTGTTTCTGTGCCTGTGTGTGTGTGTGTTTCTGTGCCTGTGTGTGTGTGTGTGTTTCTGTGCCTGTGTGTGTGTGTGTGTTTCTGTGCCTGTGTGTGTGTGTGTGTGTTTCTGTGCCTGTGTGTGTGTGTGTTCCTTTCCCTGTGTGTGTTTCTGTGCCTGTGTGTCTGTGTTTGTTTCTCTGCCTGTGGATGTGTGTTTCTGTGCCTGTGTGTGTTTCTGTGCCTGTGTGTGTTTCTGTGCCTGTGTGTGTGTGTGTGTGTTTCTGTGCCTGTGTGTGTGTGTGTGTGTGTGTGTGTGTTTCTGTGCCTGTGTCTGTGTGTTTCTGTTCCTGTGTGTGTGTATGTGTGTGTGTGTGTGTTTCTGTGCCTGTGTGTGTGTGTGTGTGTGTTTCTGTGCCTGTGTGTGTGTGTGTGTGTTTCTGTGCCTGTGTGTGTGTGTGTGTGTGTGTGTGTGTGTGTGCGCGTGTGTGTTTCTGTGCCTGTGTGTGTGTGTGTGTTTCTGTGGCTGTGTGTGTGTGTGTGTGTGTTTCTGTGCCTGTGTGTGTGTGTGTGTTTCTGTGCCTGTGTGTGTGTGTGTGTTTCTGTGCCTGTGTGTGTGTGTGTGTTTCTGTGCCTGTGTGTGTGTGTGTGTTTCTGTGCCTGTGTGTGTGTGTGTTTCTGTGCCTGTGTGTGTGTGTGTGTTTCTGTGCCTGTGTGTGTGTGTGTGTTTCTGTGCCTGTGTGTGTGTGTGTGTGTTTCTGTGCCTGTGTGTGTGTGTGTTCCTTTCCCTGTGTGTGTTTCTGTGCCTGTATGTGTTTGTTTCTGTGCCTGTGTGTGTGTGTGTGTTCCTGTGCCTGTGTGTGTGTCTGTTTTTCTGTGCCTGTGTGTGTGTCTGTGTTTCTGTGCGTGTGTGTGTGTGTGTTTCTGTGCGTGTGTGTGTGTGTGTTTCTGTGCGTGTGTGTGTGTGTGTGTGTTTCTGTGCGTGTGTGTGTGTGTGTGTGTTTCTGTGCGTGTGTGTGTGTGTTTCTGTGCGTGTGTGTGTGTGTGTGTTTCTGTGCGTGTGTGTGTGTGTTTCTGTGCGTGTGTGTGTGTGTGTTTCTGTGCGTGTGTGTGTGTGTGTTTCTGTGCGTGTGTGTGTGTTTCTGTTCCTGTTTGTGTCTTTCTGTGCCTGTGTGTGTGTTTCTGTGCCTGTGTGTGTGTTTCTGTGCCTGTGTGTGTGTTTCTGTGCCTGTGTGTGTGTGTGTTTCTGTGCCTGTGTGTGTGTGTGTTTCTGTGCCTGTGTGTGTGTGATCTGTGCCTGTGTGTGTGCGTTTCTGTGCCTGTGTGTGTGTTTCTGTGTTTCTGTACCTTTGTGTGTGTGTGTGTGTGTGTGTTTCTGTGCCTGTGTGTGTGTGTGTGTGTGTTTCTGTGCCTGTGTGTGTGTGTTTCTGTGCCTGTGTGTGTGTGTGTGTTTCTGTGCCTGTGTGTGTGTGTGTGTGTTTCTGTGCCTGTGTGTGTGTGTGTGTGTGTGTTTCTGTGCCTGTGTGTGTGTGTGTTTCTGTGCCTGTGTGTGTGTGTGTATGTGTTTCTGTGCGTGTGTGTGTGTGTGTGTGTGTTTCTGTGCGTGTGTGTGTGTGTTTCTGTGCGTGTGTGTGTGTGTGTGTTTCTGTGCGTGTGTGTGTGTGTTTCTGTGCGTGTGTGTGTGTGTGTGTTTCTGTGCGTGTGTGTGTGTGTGTTTCTGTGCATGTGTGTGTGTGTGTTTCTGTGCCTGTGTGTGGGTTTCTGTGCCTGTGTGTGTGTTTCTGTTCCTGTTTGTGTCTTTCTGTGCCTGTGTGTGTGTTTCTGTGCCTGTGTGTGTGTTTCTGTGCGTGTGTGTGTGTTTCTGTGCCTGTGTGTGTGTGTGTTTCTGTGCCTGTGTGTGTGTGTGTTTCTGTGCCTGTGTGTGTGTGTGTTTCTGTGCCTGTGTGTGTGTGATCTGTGCCTGTGTGTGTGCGTTTCTGTGCCTGTGTGTGTATTTCTGTGTTTCTGTACCTTTGTGTGTGTGTGTGTGTGTGTGTGTGTTTCTGTGCCTGTGTGTGTGTGTGTTTGTTTCTGTGCCTGTGTGTGTGTGTTTCTGTGCCTGTGTGTGTGTGTGTGTTTCTGTGCCTGTGTGTGTGTGTGTGTGTGTTTCTGTGCCTGTGTGTGTGTGTGTGTGTGTGTTTCTGTGCCTGTGTGTGTGTGTGTGTGTTTCTGTGCCTGTGTGTGTGTGTGTATGTGTTTCTGTGCCTGTGTGTGTGTGTTTATGTGTTTCTGTGCCTGTGTGTGTGTGTGTATGTGTTTCTGTGCGTGTGTGTGTGTATGTGTTTCTGTACGTGTGTGTGTGTGTTTCTGTGCCTGTGTGTGTGTGTGTTTCTGTGCCTGTGTGTGTGTGTGTTTCTGTGCCGGTGTGTGTGTGTTTTTCTGTGCCTGTGTGTGTGTGTGTGTGTTTCTGTGCCTGTGTGTGTGTGTGTTTCTGTGCCTGTGTTTGTGTGTGTGTGTGTGTTTCTGTGCCTGTGTGTGTGTGTGTGTGTTTCTGTGCCTGTGTGTGTGTGTGTGTGTTTATGTGCCTGTGTGTGTGTGTGTGTGTTTCTGTGCCTGTGTATGTGTGTTTCTGTGCCTGTGTGTGTGTGTGTTTCTGTGCCTGTGTGTGTGTGTGTTTCCGTGCCTGTGTTTGTGTGTGTGTGTGTGTGTTTCTGTGCCTGTGTGTGTGTGTGTGTGTGTGTTTCTGTGCCTGTGTGTGTGTGTGTGTGTTTATGTGCCTGTGTGTGTGTGTGTGTGTGTGTGTTTCTGTGCCTGTGTATGTGTGTTTCTGTGCCTGTGTGTGTGTGTGTGTTTCTGTGCGTGTGTGTGTGTCTGTTTCTGTTCCTGTGTGTGTGTGTGTGTTTCTGTGCCTGTGTGTGTGTGTTTCTGTGCCTGTGTGTGTGTGTGTGTTTCTGCGCCTGTGAGTGTGTGTTTCTGTGCCTGTGTGTGTGTGTGTGTTTTTGTGTCTGTGTTTGTGTGTGTGTGTGTGTTTATGTGCCTGTGTGTGTGTGTGTGTTTCTGTGCCAGTGTGTGTGTGTTTGTTTCTGTGCCTGTGTGTGTGTGTGTGTTTCTGTGCCAGTGTGTGTGTGTGTTTCTGTGCCTGTGTGTGTGTGTTTCTGTGCCTGTGTGTGTGTGTATCTGTGCCTGTGTGTGTGTGGTGTATGTGTGTGTGTGTTTCTGTGCCTGTGTGTGTGTGTTTCTGTGCCTGGGTGTGTGTGTTTCTGTGCCTGTGTGTGTGTGTGTTTCTGTGCCTGGGTGTGTGTGTGTTTCTGTGCCTGTGTGTGTGTGTTTCTGTGCCTGTGTGTGTGTGTCTGTTTCTGTGTGTGTGTGTCTGTTTCTGTGTGTGTGTTTGTGTTTATGTGCCTGTGTGTGTGTGTGTTTCTGTGCCTGTGTTTGTGTGTGTGTGTTTCTGTGCCTGTGTGTGTGTTTGTTTCTGTGCCTGTGTGTATGTGTGTGTGTGTTTCTGTGCCTTTGTGTGTGTGTGTGTGTGTGTTTCTGTGCCTGTGTGTGTGTGTGTGTGTGTGGGTGTGTGTTTCTGTGCCTGTGTGTGTGTGTGTGTGTGTGTGTGTTTTTCTGTGCCTGTGTGTGTGTGTGTGTTTCTGTGCCTGTGTGTGTGTGTGTGTGGGTGGGTTTCTGTCCCTGTGTGTGTGTGTGTGTGTGTTTCTGTGCCTGTGTGTGTTTGTGTTTCTGTGCCTTTGTGTGTGTGTGTGTGTTTCTGTGCCTGTGTGTGTGTGTTTCTGTGCCTGTGTGTGTGTGTGTTTCTGTGCCTGTGTGTGTGTGTGTTTCTGTGCCTGTGTGTGTGTCTGTTTCTGTGCCTGTGTGTGTGTGTGTGTGTGTTTCTGTGCCTGTGTGTGTGTGTGTGTGTGTTTCTGTGCCTGTGTGTGTGTGTGTTTCTGTGCCTGTGTGTGTGTGTGTGTGTGTGTTTCTGTGCCTGTGTGTGTGTGTGTGTTTCTGTGCCTGTGTGTGTGTTTCTGTGCCTGTGTCTGTGTGTGTTTCTGTGCCTGTGTGTGTGTGTGTTTCTGTGCCTGTGTGTGTGTGTGTGTTTCTGTGCCTGTGTGTGTGTTTCTGTGCCTGTGTGTGTGTGTGCGTGTGTGTTTCTGTGCCTGTGTGTGTGTTTGTTTCTGTGCCTGTGTGTGTTTGTGTGTGTTTCTGTGCCTGTGTGTGTGTGTGTTTCTGTGCCTGTGTGTGTGTGTGTGTGTGTTTCTGTGCCTGTGTATGTGTGTTTCTGTGCCTGTGTGTGTGTGTGTTTCTGTGCCTGTGTGTGTGTGTGTGTTTCTGTGCCTGTATGTGTGTGTGTGTGTTTCTGTGCCTTTGTGTGTGTGTGTTTCTGTGCCTGTGTGTGTGTGTGTGTGTGTTTCTGTGCCTGTGTGTGTGTGTGTGTATTTCTGTGCCTGTGAGTGTGTGTTTCTGTGCCTGTGTGTGTGTGTGTGTGTTTCTGTGCCTGTGTTTGTGTGTGTGTGTGTGATTCTGTGCCTGTGTGTGTGTGTGTGTTTCTGTGCCAGTGTGTGTGTGTGTTTTTCTGTGCCTGTGTGTGTGTGTGTTTCTGTGCCTGTGTGTGTGTGTTTCTGTGCCTGTGTGTGTGTGTTTCTGTGCCTGTGTGTGTGTGGTGTGTGTGTGTGTTTCTGTGCCTGTGTGTGTGTGTGTTTCTGTGCCTGTTTGTATGTGTGTGTGTGTTTCTGTGCCTGTGTGTATGTGTGTGTGTGTTTCTGTGCCTTTGTGTGTGTGTGTGTGTATTTCTGTGCCTGTGTGTGTGTGTGTGTGGGTGTGTGTTTCTGTGCCTGTGTGTGTGTGTGTGTGTGTGTGTGTGTGTGTTTCTGTGCATGTGTGTGTGTGTGTGTTTCTGTGCCTGTGTGTGTGTGTGTGTTTCTGTGCCTGTGTGTGTGTGTCTTTCTGTGCCTGTGTGTGTGTGTGTGTGTTTCTGTACCTGTGTGTGTGTGTGAGTTTCTGTGCCTGTGTGTGTGTGTGTGTGTGTGTGTGTGTTTCTGTGCCTGTGTGTGTGTGTGTGTGTTTCTGTGCCTGTGTGTGTGTGTGTGTTTCTGTGCCTCTGTGTGTGTGTGTGTTTCTGTGCCTGTGTGTGTGTGTGTTTCTGTGCCTGTGTTTGTGTTTCTGTGCCTGTGTGTGTGTGTTTCTGTGCCTGTGTGAGTGTGTGTTTCTGTCCCTGTGTGTGTGTGTGTTTCTGTGCCTGTGTGTGTGTGTGTTTCTGTGCCTGTGTGTGTGTGTGTTTCTGTGCCTGTGTGTGTGTGTGTGTGTGTTTCTGTGCCTGTGTGTGTGCGTGTGTGTTTCTGTGCCTGTGTGTGTGTGTGTGTTTCTGTGTCTGTGTGTGTGTGTGTTTCTGTGCGTGTGTGTGTGTGTCTGTGCTTCTGTGCCTGTGTGTGTGTGTGTGTGTGTGTTTCTGTGCCTGTGTGTGTGTGTGTTTCTGTGCCTGTGTGTGTGTTTCTGTGCCTGTGTTTGTGTTTGTTTCTGTGCCTATGTGTGTGTGTGTTTCTGTGCCTGTGTGTGTGTGTGTATTTCTGTGCCTGTGTGTGTGTGTGTGTTTCTGTGCCTGTGTGTGTGTGTGTTTCTTTGCCTGTGTGTGTGTGTTTCTGTGCCTGTGTGTGTGTGTGTTTCTGTGCCTGTGTGTGTGTGTGTGTGTGTTTCTGTGCCTGTGTGTGTGTGTGTTTCTGTGTCTGAGTGTGTGTGTGTTTCTGTGCCTGTGTGTGTGTGTGTGTGTGTTTCTGTGCCTGTGTGTGTGTGTGTGTTTCTGTGCCTGTGTGTGTGTGTGTGTTTCTGTGCCTGTGTGTGTGTGTTTCTGTGCCTGTGTGTGTGTGTGTTTCTGTGCCTGTGTGTGTGTGTGTTTCTGTGCCTGTGTGTGTGTGTGTGTTTCTGTGCCTGTGTGTGTGTGTGTGTTTCTGTGCCTGTGTGTGTGTTTGTGCCTGTGTGTGTGTTTCTGTGCCTGTGTGTGTGTGTTTCTGTGTCTGTGTGTGTGTGTGTGTTTCTGTGCCTGTGTGTGCGTGTGTCTCTGTGCCTGTGTGTGTGTGTGTGTGTGTGTGTTTCTGTGCCTGTGTGTGTGTGTTTCTGTGCCTGTGTGTGTGTGTGTTTCTGTGCCTGTGTTTGTGTGTGTGTTTCTGTGCCTGTGTGTGTGTGTGTGTTTCTGTGCCTGTGTGTGTGTGTGTGTTTCTGTGCCTGTGTGTGTGTGTGTGTTTCTGTGCCTGTGTGTGTGTGTGTGTTTCTGTGCCTGTGTGTGTGTGTGTGTGTTTCTGTGCCTGTGTGTGTGTGTTTCTGTGCCTGTGTGTGTGTGTGTGTGTGTTTCTGTGCCTGTGTTTTTGTGTGTGTGTGTGTTTCTGTGCCTGTGTGTGTGTGTGTGTGTGTTTCTGTGCCTGTGTGTGTGTGTTTCTGTGCCTGTGTGTGTGTGTTTCTGTGCCTGTGTGTGTGTGTGTGTTTCTGTGCCTGTGTGTGTGTTTCTGTGCCTATGTGTGTGTGGTGTGTGTGTGTGTGTTTCTGTGCCTGTGTGTGTGTGTTTCTGGGCCTGTGTGTGTGTGTGTTTCTGTGCCTGTGTGTGTGTGTTTCAGTGCGTGTGTGTGTGTTTCAGTGCGTGTGTGTGTGTTTCTGTGCCTGTGTGTGTGTGTGTGTGTATGTTTCTGTACCTGTGTGTGTGTGTTTCTGTGCCTGTGTGTGTGTGTTTCTGTGCCTGTGTGTGTGTGTGTTTCTCTGCCTGTGTGTGTGTGTGTTTCTGTGCCATTGTGTGTGTGGGTTTCTGTGCCTGTGTGTGTGTGTGTGTGTGTGTGTTTGTGCCTGTGTGTGTGTGTGTTTCTGTGCCTGTGTGTGTGTGTGCGTGTTTCTGTGCCTGTGTGTGTGTGTGTGTTTCTGTGCCTGTGTGTGTGTGTGTGTGTTTCTGTGCCTGTGTGTGTGTTTCTGTGCCTGTGTGTGTGTTTCTGTGCCTGTGTGTGTGTGTGTGTGTGTGTGTGTTTCTGTGCCTGTGTGTGTGTGTGTGTGTGTGTTTCTGTGCCTGTGTGTGTGTGTTTCTGTGCCTGTGTGTGTGTGTGTGTTTCTGTGCCTGTGTGTGTGTGTGTTTTTGTGCCTGTGTGTGTGTGTGTTTGTGCCTGTGTGTGTGTGTGTTTGTGCCTGTGTGTGTGTTTCTGTGCCTGTGTGTGTGTGTGTGTTTCTGTGCCTGTGTGTCTGTGTGTGTTTGTGTGCCTGTGCCTGTGTGTGTGTGTGTGTGTGTTTCTCTGCCTGTGTGTGTGTGTTTCTGTGCCTGTGTGTGTGTTTCTGTGCCTGTGTGTGTGTGTGTGTTTCTGTGCCTGTGTGTGTGTGTGTGTGTTTCTGTGCCTGTGTGTGTGTGTGTGTGTTTCTGTGCCTGTGTGTGTGTGTGTGTGTTTTTGTGCCTGTGTGTGTGTGTGTGTGTGTTTATGTGCCTGGGTATGTGTGTGTTTCTGTGCCTGTGTGTGTGTGTGTGTGTGTGTGTGTTTCTGTGCCTGTGTGTGTGTGTGTGTTTCTGTGCCTGTGTGTGTGTGTGTGTGTTTCTGTGCCTGTGTGTGTGTGTGTGTTTCTGTGCCTGTGTGTGTGTGTGTGTGTGTGTTTCTGTGCCTGTGTGTGTGTGTGTTTCTGTGCTTGTGTGTGTGTGTGTGTGTTTCTGTGCCTGTGTGTGTGTGTGTTTCTGTGCCTGTGTGTGTGTGTGTTTCTGTGCCTGTGCGTGTGTGTGTGTTTCTGTGCCTGTGTGTGTGTGTGTATTTCTGTGCCTGTGTGTGTGTGTGTTTTTCTGTGCCTGTGTGTGTGTTTGTGCCTGTGTGTGTGTTTGTGCCTGTGTGTGTGTTTGTGCCTGTGTGTGTGTGTTTCTGTGCCTGTGTGTGTGTGTGCTTCTGTGCCTGTGTGTGTGTGTGTTTCTGTTCCTGTGTGTGTGTGTGTTTCTGTGCCTGTGTGTGTGTGTTTCTGTGCCTGTGTGTGTGTGTTTCTGTGCCTGTGTGTGTGTGGTGTGTGTGTGTGTTTCTGTGCCTGTGTGTGTGTGTGTTTCTGTGCCTGTGTGTATGTGTGTGTGTGTTTCTGTGCCTTTGTGTGTGTGTGTGTGTATTTCTGTGCCTGTGTGTGTGTGTGTGGTTGTGTGTTTCTGTGCCTGTGTGTGTGTGTGTGTGTGTGTGTGTGTGTGTTTCTGTGCATGTGTGTGTGTGTGTGTGTTTCTGTGCCTGTGTGTGTGTGTGTGTTTCTGTGCCTGTGTGTGTGTGTGTGTGTTTCTGTACCTGTGTGTGTGTGTGTGTGTTTCTGTGCCTGTGTGTGTGTGTGTGTTTCTGTGCCTCTGTGTGTGTGTGTGTTTCTGTGCCTGTGTGTGTGTGTGTTTCTGTGCCTGTGTTTGTGTTTCTGTGCCTGTGTGTGTGTGTTTCTGTGCCTGTGTGAGTGTGTGTTTCTGTCCCTGTGTGTGTGTGTGTTTCTGTGCCTGTGTGTGTGTGTGTTTCTGTGCCTGTGTGTGTGTGTGTTTCTGTGCCTGTGTGTGTGCCTGTGTGTGTGTGTGTGTGTTTCTGTGCCTGTGTGTGTGTGTGTGTTTCTGTGTCTGTGTGTGTGTGTGTTTCTGTGCCTGTGTGTGTGTGTGCGTTTCTGTGCCTGTGTGTGTGTGTGTGTGTGTGTGTGTTTCTGTGCCTGTGTGTGTGTGTGTGTTTCTGTGCCTGTGTGTGTGTTTCTGTGCCTGTGTGTGTGTTTGTTTCTGTGCCTATGTGTGTGTGTGTTTCTGTGCCTGTGTGTGTGTGTGTATTTCTGTGCCTGTGTGTGTGTGTGTGTTTCTGTGCCTGTGTGTGTGTGTGTTTCTTTGCCTGTGTGTGTGTGTTTCTGTGCCTGTGTGTGTGTGTGTTTCTGTGCCTGTGTGTGTGTGTGTGTGTTTCTGTGCCTGTGTGTGTGTGTGTTTCTGTGTCTGAGTGTGTGTGTGTTTCTGTGCCTGTGTGTGTGTGTTTCTGTGCCTGTGTTTGTGTGTGTTTCTGTGCCTGTGTTTGTGTGTGTGTGTGTGTTTCTGTGCCTGTGTGTGTGTGTGTTTCTGTGCCTGTGTGTGTGTGTGTTTCTGTGCCTGTGTTTGTGTGTGTGTTTCTGTGCCTGTGTGTGTGTGTGTGTTTCTGTGCCTGTGTGTGTGTGTGTGTTTCTGTGCCTGTGTGTGTGTGTGTGTGTGTTTCTGTGCCTGTGTGTGTGTGTTTCTGTGCCTGTGTGTGTGTGTGTGTGTGTTTCTGTGCCTATGTTTTTGTGTGTGTGTGTGTTTCTGTGCCTGTGTGTGTGTGTGTGTGTGTTTCTGTGCCTGTGTGTGTGTGTTTCTGTGCCTGTGTGTGTGTGTTTCTGTGCCTGTGTGTGTGTGTGTGTTTCTGTGCCTGTGTGTGTGTTTCTGTGCCTGTGTGTGTGTGGTGTGTGTGTGTGTGTTTCTGTGCCTGTGTGTGTGTGTTTCTGTGCCTGTGTGTGTGTGTGTTTCTGTACCTGTGTGTGTGTGTTTCAGTGCGTGTGTGTGTGTTTCTGTGCCTGTGTGTGTGTGTATGTTTCTGTGTGTGTGTGTGTTTCTGTACCTGTGTGTGTGTGTTTCTGTGCCTGTGTGTGTGTGTTTCTGTGCCTGTGTGTGTGTGTGTTTCTCTGCCTGTGTGTGTGTGTGTTTCTGTGCCATTGTGTGTGTGTGTTTCTGTGCCTGTGTGTGTGTGTGTGTGTGTTTGTGCCTGTGTGTGTGTGTGTTTCTGTGCCTGTGTGTGTGTGTGTGTGTTTCTGTGCCTGTGTGTGTGTGTGTGTTTCTGTGCCTGTGTGTGTGTGTGTGTGTTTCTGTGCCTGTGTGTGTGTGTGTGTGTTTCTGTGCCTGTGTGTGTGTGTGTGTGTTTCTGTGCCTGTGTGTGTGTTTCTGTGCCTGTGTGTGTGTTTCTGTGCCTGTGTGTGTGTGTGTGTGTGTGTGTGTTTCTGTGCCTGTGTGTGTGTGTGTGTGTGTTTCTGTGCCTGTGTGTGTGTTTCTGTGCCTGTGTGTGTGTGTGTGTTTCTGTGCCTGTGTGTGTGTGTGTGTTTCTGTGCCTGTGTGTGTGTGTGTTTGTGCCTGTGTGTGTGTTTCTGTGCCTGTGTGTGTGTGTTTCTGTGCCTGTGTGTGTGTGTGTTTCTGTGCCTGTGTGCGTGTGTGTTTCTGTGCCTGTGTGTGTGTGTGTTTCTGTGCCTGTGTGTGTGTGTGTTTCTGTGCCTGTGTGTGTGTGTGTTTCTGTGCCTGTGTGTGTGTGTGTTTCTGTGCCTGTGTGTGTGTGTGTGTTTTTCTGTGCCTGTGTGTGTGTGTGTGTGTTTCTGTGCCTGTGTGTGTGTGTGTGTTTCTGTGCCTGTGTGTGTGTGTGTGTGTGTGTGTTTCTGTGCCTGTGTGTGTGTGTGTGTTTCTGTGCCTGTGTGTGTGTTTCTGTGCCTGTGTGTGTGTGTGTGTTTCTGTGCCTGTGTGTGTGTGTGTGTGTTTCTGTGCCTGTGTGTGTGTGTGTGTGTTTTTGTGCCTGTGTGTGTGTGTGTGTTTCTGTGCCTGGGTATGTGTGTGTTTCTGTGCCTGTGTGTGTGTGTGTGTGTGTGTGTGTGTGTGTTTCTGTGCCTGTGTGTGTGTTTCTGTGCCTGTGTGTGTGTGTGTGTGTTTCTGTGCCTGTGTGTGTGTGTGTGTTTCTGTGCCTGTGTGTGTGTGTTTCTGTGCCTGTGTGTGTGTGTGTTTCTGTGCTTGTGTGTGTGTGTGTGTGTTTCTGTGCCTGTGTGTGTGTGTGTTTCTGTGCCTGTGTGTGTGTGTGTTTCTGTGCCTGTGCGTGTGTGTGTGTTTCTGTGCCTGTGTGTGTGTGTGTATTTCTGTGCCTGTGTGTGTGTGTGTTTTTCTGTGCCTGTGTGTGTTTCTGTGCCTGTGTGTGTGTTTGTGCCTGTGTGTGTGTTTGTGCCTGTGTGTGTGTGTTTCTGTGCCTGTGTGTGTGTGTGTTTCTGTGCCTGTGTGTGTGTGTGTTTCTGTTCCTGTGTGTGTGTGTGTTTCTGTGCCTGTGTGTGTGTGTGTTTCTGTGCCTGTGTGTGTGTGTGTTTCTGTGCCTGTGTGTGTGTGTGTTTCTGTGGCTGTGTGTGTGTGTGTTTCTGTGCCTTTGTGTGTGTGTGTGTGTTTCTGTGCCTGTGTGTGTGTGTGTGTTTCTGTGCCTGTGTGTGTGTGTGTGTTTCTGTGCCTGTGTGTGTGTGTGTTTCTGTGCCTGTGTGTGTGTGTGTTTCTGTGCCTGTGTGTGTGTGTGTTTCTGTGCGTGTGTGTGTGTGTGTTTCTGTGCCTGTGTGTGTGTGTGTGTGTGTTTCTGTGCCTGTGTGTGTGTGTGTGTGTGTTTCTGTGCCTGTGTGTGTGTGTGTGTGTGTTCTGTGCCTGTGTGTGTGTGTGTGTGTGTTTCTTTGCCTGTGTGTGTGTGTGTGTGTTTCTGTGCCTGTGCGTGTGTGTGTTTCTCTGCCTGTGTGTGTGTGTGTTTCTGTGCCTGTGTGTGTGTGTGTTTCTGTGCCTGTGTGTGTGTGTGTTTCTGTGCCTGTGTGTGTGTGTGTTTCTGTGCCTGTGTGTGTGTGTGTTTCTGTGCCTGTGTGTGTGTGTGTTTCTGTGCCTGTGTGTGTGTGTGTGTGTTTCTGTGCCTGTGTGTGTGTTTCTGTGCCTGTGTGTGTGTGTGTGTGTTTCTGTGCCTGTGTGTGTGTGTGTGTGTGTTTCTGTGCCTGTGTGTGTGTGTGTGTGTGTGTTTCTGTGCCTGTGTGTCTGTGTTTCTGTGCTTGTGTGTGTGTGTGTGTTTCTGTGCCTGTGTGTGTGTGTGTTTCTGTGCCTGTGTGTGTGTTTCTGTGCCTGTGTGTTTGTGTGTTTCTGTGCCTGTGTGTGTGTGTGTGTGTGTGTGTGTGTGTTTCTGTGCATGTGTGTGTGTGTGTGTGTTTCTGTGCCTGTGTGTGTGTGTGTGTTTCTGTGCCTGTGTGTGTGTGTCTTTCTGTGCCTGTGTGTGTGTGTGTGTGTTTCTGTACCTGTGTGTGTGTGTGTGTTTCTGTTTGTGTGTGTGTGTGTGTGTGTGTGTGTTTCTGTGCCTGTGTGTGTGTGTGTTTCTGTGCCTGTGTGTGTGTGTGTGTTTCTGTGCCTCTGTGTGTGTGTGTGTTTCTGTGCCTGTGTGTGTGTGTGTTTCTGTGCCTGTGTTTGTGTTTCTGTGCCTGTGTGTGTGTGTTTCTGTGCCTGTGTGTGTGTGTGTTTCTGTCCCTGTGTGTGTGTGTGTTTCTGTGCCTGTGTGTGTGTGTGTTTCTGTGCCTGTGTGTGTGTGTGTTTCTGTGCCTGTGTGTGTGTGTGTGTGTGTGTGTTTCTGTGCCTGTGTGTGTGTGTGTGTTTCTGTGCCTGTGTGTGTGTGTGTGTTTCTGTGTCTGTGTGTGTGTGTGTTTCTGTGCCTGTGTGTGTGTGTGTTTCTGTGCCTGTGTGTGTGTGTGTGTGTGTGTGTGTGTGTTTCTGTGCCTGTGTGTGTGTGTGTGTTTCTGTGCCTGTGTGTGTGTTTCTGTGCCTGTGTGTGTGTGTGTTTCTGTGCCTGTGTGTGTGTGTGTTTCTGTGCCTGTGTGTGTGTGTGTGTTTCTGTGCCTGTGTGTGTGTGTGTGTTTCTGTGCCTGTGTGTGTGTGTGTTTCTGTGCCTGTGTGTGTGTGTGTTTCTGTGCCTGTGTGTGTGTGTGTTTCTGTGCCTGTGTGTGTGTGTGTGTGTTTCTGTGCCTGTGTGTGTGTGTGTTTCTGTGTCTGAGTGTGTGTGTGTTTCTGTGCCTGTGTGTGTGTGTGTGTGTTTCTGTGCCTGTGTGTGTGTGTGTTTCTGTGCCTGTGTGTGTGTGTGTGTGTTTCTGTGCCTGTGTGTGTGTGTTTCTGTGCCTGTGTGTGTGTGTGTTTCTGTGCCTGTGTGTGTGTGTGTGTTTCTGTGCCTGTGTGTGTGTGTGTGTTTCTGTGCCTGTGTGTGTGTGTGTGTTTCTGTGCCTGTGTGTGTGTTTGTGCCTGTGTGTGTGTTTCTGTGCCTGTGTGTGTGTGTTTCTGTGTCTGTGTGTGTGTGTGTGTTTCTGTGCCTGTGTGTGCGTGTGTTTCTGTGCCTGTGTGTGTGTGTGTGTGTGTGTGTGTGTTTCTGTGCCTGTGTGTGTGTGTTTCTGTGCCTGTGTGTGTGTGTGTGTTTCTGTGCCTGTGTTTGTGTGTGTGTGTGTTTCTGTGCCTGTGTGTGTGTGTGTTTCTGTGCCTGTGTGTGTGTGTGTTTCTGTGCCTGTGTGTGTGTGTGTGTTTCTGTGCCTGTGTGTGTGTGTGTGTTTCTGTGCCTGTGTGTGTGTGTGTGTTTCTGTGCCTGTGTGTGTGTGTGTGTGTGTTTCTGTGCCTGTGTGTGTGTGTTTCTGTGCCTGTGTGTGTGTGTGTGTGTGTTTCTGTGCCTGTGTTTTTGTGTGTGTGTGTGTTTCTGTGCCTGTGTGTGTGTGTGTGTGTGTGTTTCTGTGCCTGTGTGTGTGTGTTTCTGTGCCTGTGTGTGTGTGTTTCTGTGCCTGTGTGTGTGTGTGTGTTTCTGTGCGCTTGTGTGTGTTTTCTGTGCCTGTGTGTGTGTGGTGTGTGTGTGTGTGTTTCTGTGCCTGTGTGTGTGTGTTTCTGTGCCTGTGTGTGTGTGTGTTTCTGTGCCTGTGTGTGTGTGTTTCAGTGCGTGTGTGTGTTTCTGTGCCTGTGTGTGTGTACGTTTCTGTGTGTGTGTGTGTTTCTGTACCTGTGTGTGTGTGTTTCTGTGCCTGTGTGTGTGTGTTACTGTGCCTGTGTGTGTGTGTGTTTCTCTGCCTGTGTGTGTGTGTGTTTCTGTGCCATTGTGTGTGTGGGTTTCTGTGCCTGTGTGTGTGTGTGTGTGTGTGTTTGTGCCTGTGTGTGTGTGTGTTTCTGTGCCTGTGTGTGTGTGTGTGTATTTCTGTGCCTGTGTGTGTGTGTGTGTTTCTGTGCCTGTGTGTGTGTGTGTGTGTGTTTCTGTGCCTGTGTGTGTGTGTGTGTGTTTCTGTGCCTGTGTGTGTGTTTCTGTGCCTGTGTGTGTGTTTCTGTGCCTGTGTGTGTGTGTGTGTGTGTGTGTGTTTCTGTGCCTGTGTGTGTGTGTGTGTGTGTTTCTGTGCCTGTGTGTGTGTTTCTGTGCCTGTGTGTGTGTGTGTGTTTCTGTGCCTGTGTGTGTGTGTGTGTTTCTGTGCCTGTGTGTGTGTGTGTTTGTGCCTGTGTGTGTGTTTCTGTGCCTGTGTGTGTGTGTTTCTGTGCCTGTGTGTGTGTGTGTTTCTGTGCCTGTGTGCGTGTGTGTTTCTGTGCCTGTGTGTGTGTGTGTTTCTGTGCCTGTGTGTGTGTGTATTTCTGTGCCTGTGTGTGTGTGTGTTTCTGTGCCTGTGTGTGTGTGTGCTTCTGTGCCTGTGTGTGTGTGTGTGTTTCTGTGCCTGTGTGTGTGTGTGTGTGTTTCTGTGCCTGTGTGTCTGTGTGTGTTTCTGTGCCTGTGCCTGTGTGTGTGTGTGTGTGTGTTTCTCTGCCTGTGTGTGTGTGTGTGTTTCTGTGCCTGTGTGTGTGTTTCTGTGCCTGTGTGTGTGTGTGTGTTTCTGTGCCTGTGTGTGTGTGTGTGTGTTTCTGTGCCTGTGTGTGTGTGTGTGTGTTTTTGTGCCTGTGTGTGTGTGTGTGTTTATGTGCCTGGGTATGTGTGTGTTTCTGTGCCTGTGTGTGTGTGTGTGTGTGTGTGTGTGTGTTTCTGTGCCTGTGTGTGTGTTTCTGTGCCTGTGTGTGTGTGTGTGTGTTTCTGTGCCTGTGTGTGTGTGTGTGTTTCTGTGCCTGTGTGTGTGTGTGTGTGTTTCTGTGCCTGTGTTTGTGTGTGTTTCTGTGCCTGTGTGTGTGTGTGTTTCTGTGCCTGTGTGTGTGTGTGTTTCTGTGCCTGTGCGTGTGTGTGTGTTTCTGTGCCTGTGTGTGTGTGTGTATTTCTGTGCCTGTGTGTGTGTGTGTTTTTCTGTGCCTGTGTGTGTTTCTGTGCCTGTGTGTGTGTTTGTGCCTGTGTGTGTGTTTGTGCCTGTGTGTGTGTGTTTCTGTGCCTGTGTGTGTGTGTGTTTCTGTGCCTGTGTGTGTGTGTGTTTCTGTGCCTGTGTGTGTGTGTGTTTCTGTGCCTGTGTGCGTGTGTGTTTCTGTGCCTGTGTGTGTGTGTGTTTCTGTGCCTGTGTGTGTGTGTGTTTCTGTGCCTGTGTGTGTGTGTGTTTCTGTGCCTGTGTGTGTGTGTGTGTGTTTCTGTGCCTGTGTGTGTGTGTGTTTCTGTGCCTGTGTGTGTGTGTGTGTTTCTGTGCCTGTGTGTGTGTGTGTTTCTGTGCCTGTGTGTGTGTGTGTGTTTCTGTGCCTGTGTGTGTGTGTGTGTTTCTGTGCCTGTGTGTGTGTGTGTTTCTGTGCCTGTGTGTGTGTGTGTTTCTGTGCCTGTGTGTGTGTGTGTGTTTCTGTGCCTGTGTGTGTGTGTGTGTGTGTTTCTGTGCCTGTGTGTGTGTGTGTGTGTGTGTTTCTGTGCCTGTGTGTGTGTGTGTGTGTGTTTCTGTGCCTGTGTGTGTGTGTGTGTGTGTGTGTTTCTGTGCCTGTGTGTGTGTGTGTGTGTGTTTCTGTGCCTGTGTGTGTGTGTGTTTCTGTGCCTGTGTGTGTGTGTGTTTCTGTGCCTGTGTGTGTGTGTGTGTATTTCTGTGCCTGTGTGTGTGTGTGTTTCTGTGCCTGTGTGTGTGTGTGTTTCTGTGCCTGTGTGTGTGTGTGTTTCTGTGCCTGTGTGTGTGTGTGTTTCTGTGCCTGTGTGTGTGTGTGTGTGTGTGTTTCTGTGCCTGTGTGTGTGTGTGTTTCTGTGCCTGTGTGTGTGTGTGTGTGTGTTTCTGTGCCTGTGTGTGTGTTTCTGTGCCTGTGTGTGTGTGTGTGTGTGTGTTTCTGTGCCTGTGTGTGTGTGTGTGTGTGTTTCTGTGCCTGTGTGTGTGTGTGTGTGTGTTTCTGTGCCTGTGTGTGTGTGTTTCTGTGCTTGTGTGTGTGTGTGTGTTTCTGTGCCTGTGTGTGTGTGTGTTTCTGTGCCTGTGTGTGTGTTTCTGTGCCTGTGTGTTTGTGTGTTTCTGTGCCTGTGTGTGTGTGTGTTTCTGTGCCTGTGTGTGTGTGTGTTTCTGTGCCTGTGTGTGTGTGTGTTTCTGTGCCTGTGTGTGTGTGTGTTTCTGTGCCTGTGTGTGTGTGTGTGTGTTTCTGTGCCTGTGTGTGTGTGTGTGTTTCTGTGCCTGTGTGTGTGTGTGTTTCTGTGCCTGTGTGTGTGTGTGTGTTTCTGTGCCTGTGTGTGTGTGTGTGTGTGTTTTTCTGTGCCTGTGTGTGTGTTTTTCTGTGCGTGTGTGTGAGTGCGTGTTTCTGTGCCTGTGTGTGTGTGTGTGTGTTTCTGTGCCTGTGTGTGTGTGTGTGTGTTTCTGTGCCTGTGTGTGTGTGTGTTTCTGTGCCTGTGTGTGTGTGTGTGTTTCTGTGCCTGTGTGTGTGTGTGTGTGTGTGTTTCTGTGCCTGTGTGTGTGTGTGTGTTTCTGTGCGTGTGCGTGTTTCTGTGCCTGTGTGTGTGTGTGTGTGTGTGTGTTTCTGTGCCTGTGTGTGTGTGTGTGTGTTTCTGTGCCTGTGTGTGTGTGTGTGTTTCTGTGCCTGTGTGTGTGTGTGTTTCTGTGCCTGTGTGTGTGTGTGTTTCTGTGCCTGTGTGTGTGTGTGTTTCTGTGCCTGTGTGTGTGTGTGTTTCTGTGCCTGTGTGTGTGTGTGTGTGTGTTTCTGTGCCTGTGTGTGTGTGTGTGTTTCTGTGCCTGTGTGTGTGTGTGTTTCTGTGCCTGTGTGTGTGTGTGTGTTTCTGTGCCTGTGCGTGTGTGTGTGTTTCTGTGCCTGTGTGTGTGTGTGTTTCTGTGCCTGTGTGTGTGTGTTTCTGTGCCTGTGTGTGTGTGTGTGTGTGTTTCTGTGCCTGTGTGTGTGTGTGTTCTGTGCCTGTGTGTGTGTGTGTGTATTTCTGTGCCTGTGTGTGTGTGTGTTTCTGTGCCTGTGTGTGTGTGTGTTTCTGTGCCTGTGTGTGTGTGTGTGTGTGTTTCTGTGCCTGTGTGTGTGTGTGTGTGTGTGTGTGTGTTTCTGTGCCTGTGTGTGTGTGTGTGTGTGTGTGTGTTTCTGTGCCTGTGTGTGTGTGTGTTTCTGTGCCTGTGTGTGTGTGTGTGTGTGCTTTTGTGCCTGTGTGTGTGTGTGTTTGTGCCTGTGTGTGTGTTTCTGTGCCTCTGTGTGTGTGTTTCTGTGCCTGTGTGTGTGTGTGTTTCTGTGCCTGTGTGCGTGTGTGTTTCTGTGCCTGTGTGTGTGTGTGTTTCTATGCCTGTGTGTGTGTTTCTGTGCCTGTGTGTGTGTGTGTGTTTCTGTGCCTGTGTGTGTGTGTGTGTTTCTGTGCCTGTGTGTGTGTGTGTGTGTGTGTTTCTGTGCCTGTGTGTGTGTGTGTGTTTCTGTGCCTGTGTGTGTTTCTGTGCCTGTGTGTGTGTGTGTGTGTGTTTCTGTGCCTGTGTGTGTGTGTGTGTTTCTGTGCCTGTGTGTGTGTGCTTCTGTGCTTGTGTGTGTGTGTGTGTGTTTCTGTGCCTGTGTGTGTGTGTGTGTTTCTGTGCCTGTGTGTGTTTCTGTGCCTGTGTGTGTGTGTGTGTGTGTTTCTGTGCCTGTGTGTGTGTGTGTTTCTGTGCCTGTGCGTGTGTGTGTGTTTCTGTGCCTGTGCGTGTGTGTGTGTTTCTGTGCCTGTGTTTGTGTGTGTTTTCTGTGCCTGTGTGTGTTTCTGTGCCTGTGTGTGTGTTTGTGCCTGTGTGTGTGTTTGTGCCTGTGTGTGTGTGTTTCTGTGCCTGTGTGTGTGTGTGTGTTTCTGTGCCTGTGTGTGTGTGTGTTTCTGTGCCTGTGTGTGTGTGTGTTTCTGTGCCTGTGTGTGTGTGTGTTTCTGTGCCTGTGTGTGTGTGTGTTTCTGTGCCTGTGTGTGTGTGTGTTTCTGTGCCTGTGTGTGTGTGTGTTTCTGTGCCTGTGTGTGTGTGTGTGTGTTTCTGTGCCTGTGTGTGTGTGTTTTCTGTGCCTGTGTGTGTGTGTGTTTTCTGTGCCTGTGTGTGTGTGTGTGTGTGTTTCTGTGCCTGTGTGTGTGTGTTTCTGTGCGTGTGTGTGTGTGCGTGTTTCTGTGCCTGTGTGTGTGTGTGTGTGTGTGTGTTTCTGTGCCTGTGTGTGTATGTGTGTTTCTGTGTCTGTGTGTGTGTGTGTGTGTGTTTCTGTGCCTGTGTGTGTGTGTGTGTGTGTTTTTGTGCCTGTGTGTGTGTGTGTGTTTCTGTGCCTGTGTGTGTGTGTGTTTCTGTGCCTGTGTGTGTGTGTGTGTGTGTGTGTTTCTGTGCCTGTGTGTGTGTGTTTCTGTGCCTGTGTGTGTGTGTGTGTGTTTCTGTGCCTGTGTGTGTGTGTGTGTTTCTGTGCCTGTGTGTGTGTGTGTGTGTGTGTTTCTGTGCCTGTGTGTGTGTGTGTTTCTGTGCCTGTGTGTGTGTGTGTGTGTTTCTGTGCCTGTGTGTGTGTGTGTTTCTGTGCCTGTGTGTGTGTGTGCTTCTGTGCCTGTGCGTGTGTGTGTGTTTCTGTGCCTGTGTGTGTGTGTGTGTTTCTGTGCCTGTGTGTGTGTGTGTTTTTCTGTGCCTGTGTGTGTTTCTGTGCCTGTGTGTGTGTTTGTGCCTGTGTGTGTGTTTGTGCCTGTGTGTGTGTGTTTCTGTGCCTGTGTGTGTGTGTGTTTCTGTGCCTGTGTGTGTGTGTGTTTCTGTGCCTGTGTGTGTGTGTGTGTTTCTGTGCCTGTGTGTGTGTGTGTTTCTGTGCCTGTGTGTGTGTGTGTTTCTGTGCCTGTGTGTGTGTGTGTTTCTGTGCCTGTGTGTGTGTGTGTTTCTGTGCCTTTGTGTGTGTGTGTGTGTTTCTGTGCCTGTGTGTGTGTGTGTTTCTGTGCCTGTGTGTGTGTGTGTGTTTCTGTGCCTGTGTGTGTGTGTGTGTTTCTGTGCCTGTGTGTGTGTGTGTTTCTGTGCCTGTGTGTGTGTGTGTTTCTGTGCGTGTGTGTGTGTGTGTGTGTTTCTGTGCCTGTGTGTGTGTGTGTGTGTGTTTCTGTGCCTGTGTGTGTGTGTGTGTGTGTTTCTGTGCCTGTGTGTGTGTGTGTGTGTTTCTGTGCCTGTGTGTGTGTGTGTGTGTGTTTCTGTGCCTGTGTGTGTGTGTGTGTGTGTTTCTGTGCCTGTGTGTGTGTGTGTTTCTGTGCCTGTGTGTGTGTGTGTTTCTGTGCCTGTGTGTGTGTGTGTTTCTGTGCCTGTGTGTGTGTGTGTTTCTGTGCCTGTGTGTGTGTGTGTTTCTGTGCCTGTGTGTGTGTGTGTTTCTGTGCCTGTGTGTGTGTGTGTGTGTGTGTTTCTGTGCCTGTGTGTGTGTGTGTTTCTGTGCCTGTGTGTGTGTGTGTGTGTTCTGTGCCTGTGTGTGTGTGTTTCTGTGCCTGTGTGTGTGTGTGTGTGTTCTGTGCCTGTGTGTGTGTGTGTGTGTGTTTCTGTGCCTGTGTGTGTGTGTGTGTGTGTGTTTCTGTGCCTGTGTGTGTGTGTTTCTGTGCTTGTGTGTGTGTGTGTGTTTCTGTGCCTGTGTGTGTGTGTGTTTCTGTGCCTGTGTGTGTGTTTCTGTGCCTGTGTGTTTGTGTGTTTCTGTGCCTGTGTGTGTGTTTGTTTCTGTGCCTGTGTGTGTGTGTTTCTGTGCCTGTG